>NC_057813.1:397913457-398005696 GCF_018294505.1 Triticum aestivum
GAGCGGCGGGGCGGGACGGGGTGGTGGCGGCGGGGCGGCGGGGTATTTAAAGGGAGAGGGGTCGGGGCCGGCTTGGGGAAGGGGGCACCGGGGCGGCGGCGGACTCCCAGACTCCGGCGGAGTCCGGTTCGGGCACGGGACGGGGAGGTGGCGCGGCTAGGCCGGCTGGGCCTTCGGCCCGGTCGGTCCGAACAATTGTTCTTTTTTTATAAAAAAAAATTCGCCGAAACTTAAATAAATCCTAGAAAATAAAATAAAATTCTAAAAATGCCAAAACAAATTTTCACCGTCTAAATAAAATATTTAGAACGCGATGAACATTTTCTTGGCCCTAAAATGCAATTTTGAAAAACGTGCAATTTTCCTAAATTCAAATAAAAATAGCGATAAACTCCGAAATAAAATCTTCTTTGATTTAATTATCAAATCTTCAATATTTCTTTATTTTGGGAAAGTCATTTTATTCCCTCTCTTTTATTTTTGTATAAGAAATATTTGAAGATAAAAATAATTAAAATCAAATGATCCTATTTTCAAAATTTGAGAAAACTCAAATATGAAATTAACGAAATCTTCAACTCTCTCTGTGGGTCCTTGAGTTGCGTGAAATTTCTAGGATCAAGCCAAAATGCAATAAAATATGATATGCAAGGATGATCTATTGTATAACATTCCAAATTGAAAATTTGGGATGTTACAAACCTACCCCCCTTAAGATGAATCTCGCCCTCGAGATTCGGGTTGGATAGAAAATAGGTGAGGGTGGTCCTTCAGTAGATCTTCCTCTCGCTCCCAGGTGGCTTCATCCTCGGTATGGTGGCTCCGCTGAACTTTGCAAAACTTGATAACCTTGTTGCGGGTGACTCGGCTGGCATATTCAAGAATCTTGACCGGTTTCTCCTCATAGGTCAAATCACTATCCAACTGAATCACTTCCAGGGGCATTGTGTCTCTCAGCGGTATATCAGCCATCTCCGCGTGGAACTTCTTCAACTGGGAAACATGGAACACATCATGAACTCCTGACAATCCTTCGGGCAACTCCAACTTGTAAGCAACTTCTCCCATACGCTCAAAAACTTTGTATAGTCCCACAAAACGTGGCGCTAACTTTCCCTTAACTCCAAAACGCTTAACTCCTCGAAGTGGAGATACACGAAGATAAACTCTGTCTCCAACTTTGTAAATTGTCTCCTTGCGTTTTGAATCCGCATAGCTCTTCTTCCTGGACTGGGCTACCTTGAGCCTACCGTGAATCAACTTCACCTTCTGTTCAGACTCTTTAATCAAATCTGGCCCAAACAACTGACGGTCTCCAACTTCATCCCACAACAACGGTGTCTTGCACCTCCTTCCGTATAGAGCTTCGAAAGGGGCCATCTTCAAACTGGATTGATAACTATTATTGTATGAGAACTCCGCATATGGCAAGTTGTAGTCCCAACTAGATCCGTAATCTAGCGCACAAGCTCTCAGCATGTCCTCCAGAATCTGATTGACTCTCTTGGTCTGTCCATCTGTCTACGGATGAAAGGCTGTACTGAACTCTAACCTGGTACCCAAAGTTTCGTGCAACTGATTCCAGAACTTTGAGGTAAACTGAGTTCCTCTATCTGATACAATGGTCCTCGAAACTCCATGCAGACATACGATCCTGGTCATGTATATCTTTGCCAACTTAGAACTGGTGTAAGTGGTCTTCACAGGGATGAAATGAGCTACCTCCGTCAAATGGTCGACTACAACCCATATCGAGTCATAGCCTGAACGAGTCCTGGGCAATACTGTGATAAAATCCATGCCTAGCTTATCCCACTTCCATTCGGGTATCGGCAATGGCTGTAGCAATCCCGCTGGCTTCTGATGCTCTGCCTTCACTCTCTGACATACATCACAAACTGCTACATACTCCGCAATATCCTTCTTCATTCCGGTCCACGAGAAAGTGTCCTTCAAATGCAGATACATCTTGGTATTTCCTGGGTGAATCGAATACGACGAATCATGGGCCTCTTGCAGAATCAACTTCCTGATCTCCGGATCATTAGGCACATAAACGCGGTCCTCAAACCATAGGGTATCGTGCTCATCCTCACGAAATCCCTTAGCCTTTCCTTTGCTCATCTTCTCCTTTATCTCAGCAATCTCCTTGTTAGTCTTCTGAGCTTCTCTGATCTTGTCCATCAAAGTAGACTGAATCTCCAATGCTGCTACATAGCCTCTCGGAACTATCTCCAAACATAGCTCCCGAAGATCCTCGGCTAACTCCTTTGGTAACTCTCCGGTCATGAGTGTGTTGACATGGCTCTTGCGGCTCAACGCATCGGCTACTACGTTAGCCTTTCCGGGGTGATAATGCAATCTCATATCATAATCCTTAATGAGCTCCAACCATCTCCTTTGCCTGAGATTCAACTCCTTCTGTGTGAAAATGTACTTCAAACTCTTATGATCCGTGTACACCTCACAATGGTTTCTGATGAGAAAATTTCTCCATGTCTTCAATGCGTGCACTACGGCTGCTAACTCCAAATCATGTGTAGCATAATTCAACTCATGAGGCTTAAGCTGTCATGAGGCATACGAAACAACTCTTCCCTCCTGCATAAGCACTGCTCCAAGTCCTCGACGAGAAGCGTCGCAATACACCTCATAATCCTTGCGCTGATTTGGCAGAATCAACATTAGTGATGTAACCAAATGTTTCTTCAACTCCTGAAAACTAGCATCACATTCCTCAGTCCAATTGAACTTGGTGTCCTTCTTCAACAGCTCCGTCATGGGCTTCGCAATCTTCGAGAAATTCTCAATGAACCTCCGGTAGTATCCTGCGAGTCCAAGAAAACTCCGGATCTCTCCAACTGTTGTTGGGGCTTCCCAATTTGTCACATTGACAACTTTGGTGGGGTCTACGGCTATTCCTTCTCCGGATATAACATGTCTGAGAAACCCAACTTCCTTCAACCAGAATTCACACTTGCTGAACTTGGCATACAACTGATGTTCTCTGAGCTTCCCAAGTACCAAACGCAAATGCTCCTTATGCTCCTCTTCATTCTTCGAGTAGACCAAAATATCATCAATGAACACCACGACGAACTTATCCAGAAACTCCATAAACACCTTGTTCATCATGTTCATGAAATAGGCAGGTGTGTTATTCAGACCAAATGACATAACAGTATATTCATACAGCCCGTACCTGGTGGTAAAAGTCGTCTTAGGTATATCCTGCTCTCGAATCTTCAGCTGGTGGTATCCTGATCGCAGATCGATCTTGGAAAATACCTTAGCTCCTTGCAACTGGTCAAACAGATCATTGATCATCGGCAGTGGATACTTGTTCTTGATTGCCACTTCATTCAGTCCTCGATAATCAACAACCATCCTAAATGATCCATCCTTCTTCTCCACTAGAAGCACTGGCAATCCCCAAGGTGAAGAACTTGGGCAAATATAGCCTTTATCTAGTAGCTCCTTAATCTGCTTCTTAATTTCCTCCAAATCTTTTGCGGGCATCCTGTACGGTCTCTTAGATATTGGCCCCGTGCCTGGCAAAAGCTCAATCAAAAACTCAATGTCTCTATCTGGTGGCATGCCTGGCAATTCTTCTGGAAATACATCAGGAAAATCCTTCACCACTGGTACTTCCTCCTGTACAACTCCTGATAAGGAATTTACTTGAGTCCTCTTCGGCTCGTGCCGGGATACATACTTGATCCTTCTTCCTTCTGGGGTGGTAAGCAAAATCAACTTACTAGCGCAATCAATGTTTCCTCCATACATCGATAGCCAATCCATTCCCAGAATCACATCCAAACCTCGCGACTCCAAGGTGATTAAATCCGAGGGGAAAACATGCCTACCTATGGTAATGGCACTTGAAAACATCCTTGACTGGCCATATACTCCGCTCCTGGTGAGCTTACTAACATAGGTGTTCTAAGAACCTTAGTGGGCAGTTTATACTTATCCACAAATCCCCCTGATATGTATGAATGCGATGCACCGGTATCAAAAAGAACGATTGCAGTAAATGACTTAACTAAAAACTTACCTATTACTGCATCTGGCTGGGCTTCAACCTCCTCCATGTTAACGTGGTTCACCTGTCCCCTGTTGAAAGGGTTCGGCTTCTTCCCAGAGCTTCCATTGCCATTTCCATTCTTAGCTTCAGGACATTCATTAGCATAATGTCCAATCTTCTGACACTTGTAGCAAGTGACGTGGCTCAGGTCCTTCTTGGCTGGGGTTGATGGGTTGGTACGGTTTTGTCCGTTGCTTCCTCCATTCCCATTACCATTCTTGGGGCCACTATGGTTGTGCGAGCTCCCTCCTCCATTGGTATGCTGGAAAGGTCCTCCCGTGTTTGGGGTAAAACAAGGCTTCTACTGAGCTCCAGAATTGTATTTCCCTTGTCCATACTTCCTCTTGGGTTGTCAATATGCTGCTGCTTCCCTTCAATCATGAGAGCTCTATCTACCAACTCCTGGTAGTTGTTGAAGGTTTCCACCATCAACTGCATGCTCAGCTCATCATTCAGTCCTTCCAGAAACTTCTCCTGCTTGGCTACATCCGTAGCAACGTCATCTGGGGCATAACGTGCTAGCTTACTAAAATCATCCACATACTGGCCAACTGTATGTCCTCCTTGGTGCAAGTTGCAAAACTCACGTTTCTTCATGTCCATAGCTCCTCCTGAAACATGAGCAGTACAGAAAGCCTGCTCAAACTGGTCCCATGTGATAGTGTCGATGGGATAAGTGGCTGTGCAATTCTCCCACCATGATGCTGCAGGTCCATCAAGCTGATGTGCGGCAAAATGCACCTTCTCCGCGTCTGTGCATCCTGCAGTGGTCAACTCTCTTCCCATCTTACGGAGCCAATCATCTGCAACTATCGGCTCGGTGCTACTAGACTACACCGGCGGGTTCAGCCTCAAGAAACGGGCTAAGTGATCAACAGGTGGTGGTGGTGGTGGTGGGTTGTTGTTGTTGTTGTTCCCCTGATTTTGATTCTGGACTAACATCTGCATCAATGCATTCTGCTGCTGCATCAACTGAGTGAGCTCCGGTGGGGAAGCAAATCCATTGTCACGTCTCGGAGGCATCTGAGGGTTTAGAAAAGATGAGAATACAGAATAGAATGAGGTCTAGACAGAATAACACTACCCATATGCTCATGAGACAAATGCAATCAATATCACTTCAATCAATTCAAACAAGGGCATACAATGGTCTAACTATCATTACAAAAGTGCTCGGACTATACTATATACATGGGGAATACTACTACTGTTATGGTGGTCGACTAGAAAAATTGATTGGTCGAAGACTCCATGATATCTTCTCTAGCTTCATCAACAAATTCATCATCACTATCATCCGGGTCTGAGTCGGTGTCGTCGATGATGATGTAGTTCTCCGGGCAAGTGCAATCATCGTCTTCTCCTCCAGTCGCGGGGAATCCCATGAATACTTTTAGCTTCTTCTTTAGATCATCATTCTTCTCCATGAGTGTCGCCATTTCCTTCTCACATCCATCGCGTGTAGACTTGAGTTCTTCCTCTAGCTCCGTGATCTTGGTCAATGCCTTCTTCAGATCTATCATGCCTCACATCTAGTTCTCCTGGCGACGAATGTGCTGGTTTAACTCCTGGATGAAAGCTGCAATTGATCTATCCTTCCTGGTGCTGATCATCTCCCATTGCTCATCTCGGCGCCCACAAATCTGGTAAATAGTATCCTTAAGATCCTTGTGGTAAACTTCTCCAATGCGTCCCATGGTGATGTGGGTTGCCATGCTCTTTCCTAGACTCCGGGTTGGTGCATCAAAGGAAAACACTATGGGCTCAGTGACTCGCATGAACGTCCTTCCTGGAACTTGAACTTGAATCATCCAACGCTCCTCTTTTGGTAAAGTGGCGATGTAGGTCCCTGATACGTCTCCAACGTATCTACAATTTTTGATTGTTTCATGCTATTATATTACCCCTTTTCGATGTTTATGGGCTTTATTTTACACATTTATATCATTTTTTGGGACTAACCTACTATCCGGAGGCCCAGCCCATATTGTTGTTTTGTTGCCTGTTTTAGTATTTCGAAGAAAAGGAATATCAAACGGAGTCCAAACGGAATGAAACCTTCAGCATCGTGATTTTTTGGAAGAATATCATCCTAGAGACTTGGAGTTCACGTCAGAAGATCCTCGAGGAGGCCGGGAGATAGGGGGCGCCCCCCCCCCTATTGGGCGCGCCCCCCTGTCTCGTGGGCCCCTCGAGCACCTCCCGACCGACTTCTTTCGCCTATATAAGCCTACGTACCCTAAAACCATCGAATATGAAGATAGATCGGGAGTTCCGCCGCAAGCCTCTGTAGCCACCAAAAACCTCTCGGGAGACCGTTCCGGCACCCTACAGGAGGGGAATCCATCACCGGTGGCCATCTTCATCATCCCGGCGCTATCCATGACGAGGAGAGAGTAGTTCACCCTCGGGGCTGAGGGTATGTACCAGTAGCTATGTGTTTGATCTCTCTCTCTCGTGTTCTCTCTATGGCACGATCTTGATGTATCGCGAGCTCTATTATTATAGTTGGATCTTATGATGTTTCTCCCCCTCTACTCTCTTGTGATGAATTGAGTTTCCCTCTTGAAGTTATCTTATCGAATTGAGTCCTTGATTTGAGAACACTTGATGTATGTCTTGCCGTGTTTATCTGTGGTGACAATGGGATATCACGTGCCACTTGATGTATATTTTGGTGACCAACTTGCGGGTTCCGCCCATGAACCTATGCATAGGGGTTGGCACACGTTTTCTTGACTCTCTGGTAGAAACTTTGGGCCACTCTTTGAAGTGCTTTGTGTTGGTTGGATGAATCTGAGATTGTGTGATGCATATCGTATAATCATGCCCACGGATACTTGAGGTGACAATGGAGCATCTAGGTGACATTAGGGTTTTGGTTGATTTGTGTCTTAAGGTGTTATTCTAGTATGAACTGTTGAATAGATTGATCCGAAAGAATAACTTTGAGGTGGTTTCGTACCCTACCATAATCTGTTCGTTTGTTCTCCGCTATTAGTGGCTTTGGAGTGACTCTTTGTTGCATGTTGAGGGATTGTTATATGATCTATCTATGTTATTATTGTTGAGAGAACTTGCACTAGTGAAAGTATGAACCCTATGCCTTGTTTCCTATCATTGCAATACCATTTACGCTCACTTTTATCATTAGTTACCTTGCTGTTTTTATCTTTTCAGATTATAAATACCCTTATCTACCATCCATATTGCACTTGTATCACCATCTCTCCGCCGAACTAGTGCACCTATACAATTTACCATTGTATTGGGTGTGTTGGGGACACAAGAGACTCTTTGTTATTTGGTTGCAGGGTTGTTTAAGAGAGACCATCTTCATCCTATGCCTCCTACTGATTGATAAACCTTAGATCATCCACTTGAGGGAAATTTTCTATTGTCCTACAAACCTCTGCACTTGGAGGCCCAACAACGTCTACAAGAAGAAGGTTGTGTAGTAGACATTAAGCTCTTTTCTGGCGCCGTTGCCGGGGAGGTGAGTGCTTGAAGGTATATCTTTAGATCTTGCAATCGAATCTTTTTGTTTCTTGTTTTATCACTAGTTTAGTTTATAAAAGAAAACTACAAAAAAAGGAATTGAGTTTATCTCATACGCTTCATCTTTTTAATATCTTTCGTGAGTTTGATGGAAAGGAAAATTGTGCTCAAGTGCTAGAAGAAGAGTGCATTAAAATGCTTGATACTAAATCTTTGAATGATGAGCATGATTGCAATGTTGTTAGTATAAACTCCTTGAATATGCATAGTACTAATGATGATTGCTCTAGTCATGATGAAAATATCTCTTATGAGCATGTCAACTTTTGTGGAGTGCATGTTTGCATGAACACACCAAATAGAGAAGATATTTATTGCAAGAGGCATAAGCATTTAGAAACTAAATGGTTGCAAGAAAGGCTAGATGTGAGTGCTAAAAATTTAAAATTCCTTTGCCGTACTTGTGAACTTTGCAATGAACGTGGTCATTTACATCTCCGATGCAAATTGTTTCATGATCGAATCGTGTCCAAACATTGTGATGATTTGATCTCCCTTGCTCACTACAATGAACTTAGTTTGCTTTTGGGTTATGAAGAGTTGAAACGTTTAACTAAGCCTATTCCAGAATTTAATCTTGAGCATTTCCTTGATATTGATCTAGAAAAGATTTATATGTTTTGTGCGGTGAATTGTATTGAAAATCCTTACATTGCCAATTACATAAAGAAAAGAAAGCAAATAGAAGATGATGAGAATACTAATGAAAGGGAAGAGACTTCCCAATCTCCTCCTATTATTTCTTATGATGAATCAGGTAACGAGGAGGAGCTTTCTATTCAACCAATCTCGTCAATAAGGAGCTCAAAGAGGAAGGTTGAACTCACACATAATGTGAAAAAGAAAAGCAAAAGAAGGGGAAACAAGGGTAAAAAGGTATCCCTCCCAAATGATGTTGCTCCTACTACTCATTGTGATGATGATAATTGCTATACTATTGGTGTTATCCATACTATTAATGATGAGAGTGATTATGCTTATGATATGAAAGGGCCCAAGCTTGGGGAAGCTATGTTTGATGAGAATGACATATTTGAGAATATATTTGCTGAAATTAATGTTTGTCCCAAGCTTGGGGATGCTACGTTTAGTGAAGATGATATTTTTAGCATCCCAGGTTTTGATATGCAAAGTTGTTATGATGATAGCATGCCTCCTACCTATGATGATTATATTGATGAAAGTGGGTTCGGAAGAGTGTCAACTTTAGGAAGTAGTGATCCCACTATTTTGGAGGATGTTGAATTTTATTGTGATGAATATGAAAGTGGATTTGGAAGAGTGTCAACTTTATTTAGTGATTCCACTATCTTGAGAGAGGTTTCAATCGATTATGATGAGAACGAAGTTGCTACTTATGATGTTGTGATGAAACTTATGCTATAAAAAGTAGTGATGATTATATTTATAAAACTTGTCATGATTATGATTACCCTTTTTCTGAAAATTACTCTTTTAATGTGGAAATAATTTTTAGTATTCAAGTCTCTTATGATACTCCCACTATTCCGAATGAGAAGAATTTTGCTTATGTGGAGAGTAGTAAATTTTCTATGCTTGAAGATCATGAAAAGAATGCTTTAGGTGCTGGTTATATTGTTGAATTCATTCATGATGCTACTGAAAATTATTATTAGGGAGGAATATATGCTTGTAGGAATTGCAATAATGCCAAGTTTCCTCTCTATGTGTTGAAAGTCTTGAAGTTATGCTTATTTTACCTTTCTATGCTAGTTGATTATTGCTCCCGTAAGTTGTTTGCTCACAAAATCCCTATTCATAGGAAGTGGGTTAGACTTAAATGTTCTATTCATATGCTTCATGATGCTCCCGTTATGTTTCAATTCTTATCTTTTATGTGAGCATCATTGTCATCATCATGCCTAGCTAGAAAGGCATTAAAGAAAAGCTCTTGTTGGGAGACAACCCAATATTTAAACTTTTCTGTTTTTGTGTGTTCACATGATTATGCTACTGTAGTAATCATGTTTTATAGCTTTTGTTTCAATTAAGTGCCAAGTAAGACCTTTAGGACAGCTTACGGTGATAGTTGTGTTGATTCTGCTGAGAATCAGAAACTTTTGCACCTAGTAAATTAGTTTTGTTAATTCACAGAAACGTGATTATGATCTGATTCGTTTTGCTTTGGATTGGTAAACAAATTTCTTAGGACTTCCTAGTTTTGTAGGATTTTTGGAGTTCCAGAAGTATACGTTTGATACAGATTACTACAGACTGTTCTGTTTTTGACAGATTTTGTTTTCTATGTGTTGTTGCTTATTTTGATGAATCTATGAGTAGTATCGGAGGGTATGAACCATAGATAAGTTGGAATACAGTAGATATTACACCAATATGAATTTAGAATGAGTTCATTACAGTACCTAAGTGGTTTTTTATTTTCTTATACTAACGGAGCTTACGAGTTTTCTATTGAGTTCTGTGTTGTGGAGTTTTTAAGTTTTGGGTAAAGATTCGATGGACTATGGAACAAGGAGTGGCAAGAGCCTAAGCTTGGGTATGCCCAAGGCACCCCAAGTTAATATTCAAGAATAGCCAAAAGCCTAAGCTTGGGGATGCCCCGGAAGGCATCCCCTCTTTCATCTTCGTTCATCGGTAACTTTACTTGGAGCTATATTTTTATTCACCATATGATATGTGTTTTGCTTGGAGCGTCATTTTATTTTGTTAGTATTTGTTTGCTGTTTGAATACAATACCAAGATCTGAAATTCCTTAATTTTAGAGTCTTCACATAGTCGCACAATTATTCGACTACTCATTGATCTTCACTTATATCTTTCGGAGTAGTTTGTCATTTGCTCTAGTGCATCACTTATATCTTTTAGAGCATGGCGGTGGTTATATTTTCTAGAAATTGCTAGTCTCTCATGCTTCACTTATATTATTTTGAGAGTCTTTTAGAACAGCATGGTATTTGCTATGGTTACAAATTTGGTCCTAGAATGATGAGCATCAAAGTTGGGTATAATAAAAACTATCATAGAAAGTGAATTGGATGCTATGATCAATATGATGCTTGATAACTGTTTTGAGATATAGAAGTAGTGATATTAGAGTCATGCTAGTTGAGGTGATTATGAAAAATACTTGTGTTAAGGGTTGTGATTCCCGTAGCATGCACGTACGGTGAACCGCTTTGTGATGAAGTTGGAGCACAATTTTATTTATTGAGTGTCTTCCTTATGAGTGGCGGTCGGGGACGAGCGATGGTCTTTTCCTACCAATCTATCCCGCTAGGAGCATGCGCTAGTGCTTTGGTTTTTGATGACTTCTAGATTTTTGCAACAAGTATATGAGTTCTTTTGACTAATGTTGAGTCCATGGATTATACGCACCTCACCCTTCCATTATTGCTAGCCTCTCTTGTACCACGCAACTTTCGCCGGTACCATACACCCCCTATATACCTTCCTCAAAACAGCCACCATACCTACCTATTATGGCATTTCCATAGTCATTCCGAGATATATTGCCATGCAACTTTCCACCATTCCGTTCATATGACACGCATTACTTTTGTCATATTGCTCTTTGCATGATCGTGTAGTTGACATTGTATTTGTGGCAAGGCCACCTTCATAATTTTCATACATGTCGCTCTTGATTCATTGCATATCCCGGTACACCGCCGGAGGCATTCATATAGAGTCATATCTTGTTCTAGCTTTGAGTTGTAAATCCATAAAAGTGTGATGATCTTCATTATTAGAGCATTGTCCTAGTGAGGAAAGGATGATGAAGACTATGATTCCCCCACAAGTCGGGATGAGACTTCGGACTTTACAAAAGGAAAAAAAAGGCCAAAAAGTAAAAAAAGAAGGCCAAATAAAAAAAGGAAAAAAAGAGAAAAGAAAAAAATAAAATGAGAGAAAAAGAGAGAAGGGACAATGCTACTATCTCTTTTTCCACACTTGTGCTTCCAAATAGCACTATGATCTTCATGATACAGAGTCTCATGTGTTGTCACTTTCATATACTAGTGGAAATTTTTCATTATAGAACTTGGCTTGTATATTCCAATAATAGGCTTCCTCAAAACGCCCTAGGTCTTCATGAGCAAGCGAGTTGGATGCACACTGATCAATTGTAATATAGCGGGGTTTTTATGCCCAAACTACGGATGTCGTGTTCTCCTCAGGGACTAGGCGACGACGACTATGCTCGACTAAAGCTAGGTGACAGAATACAGATGATGATTGCAAGGAAATAAACCTAAACTAAACAGGGTAATTCCTGCAGATCATCGCCAAAGAAAATGCAATATAAGCAAAGGGAGATTCAGATTTTCTCACTGTATTTTTGGTATTTTTATTAGGCTCGAGAAATTTAAGCACTAACATAAAGGGAAACAACGGGACATGAACACATATATTACTATCATACATGTAACAAAGGGGGAGAAAGAATGCTATGACAGGAACAGATAGTAGATGATTTACATCAGACACACACACATATATTTATATGGCACAGGTACTTGAGCTAAAACAGGGACTGAAAACTGAACATCAAATAAACTGGAGCAAAGTTACTAGTACGGGACAGATTACAATAGATTGCAAGAAAGAAATGCACAAGGCTAAACATACACATACACTGGCAGAGTACTAATCAAAGTATTACATATCATAATTTTACAGAAATTTAGTGTTCAGAACAGTACACAAGTTCACCTAGCAGTTTACAGAATTTTGCAAGAAGTAAAGAGAGAAGAGAAGCAGCAGCAGTTTGGGTTCAGAGAAGAAGACAGTAGCAAGAGGCGTGGGCAAGAAGAGAGCAGCAGTAGCAGGTTGAAGACAGCAGCAGCAAGGCAGAGAGAAAAAGCAGCAGCGGTAGGTGAACAGAGAAGAAGAAGAAGCAGTAGGCAGGAGAAGAAGGTGCAGCTGCAGCGCACAAGCAGCAGCAGCAAGAGGAGAAGCAGAACGGGAGCAGCAAGAGAGAGGTAGCAGTTTCGAGATGGAGAGGAGCAGCAGAGATTGAGAAGAGGGTCAGCTGCGAGGCAAGGGAAGGGGAAGCTGCAGAGCGATGGAGGAGTGGAGGAAAGAAGCAGGGGGCGGTGAGAGAAAAGAGAAGGAGCGGGGAGGAGCGCTCACGCGGAGCTTCAGACGCCCGCGTCCTCGTGTCTGATGGGACGCGCGATGGCGAAGTGGAGGGTTGGCGCTGGTGGAGTGGTGGATGGATGGCGCGGTGCGGCTGGGATGGATGGATGGTGCTCGTGGCTGAGTGGAGGAGCAGCAGGCGCACCGCCACGCCGGCCTGGCCGCGGCAGCGGCCGGTGGTGGAGGAGGGGTGAGGGAGAGAGATGAGATGCCAGGCCTGATCCAAAAAATTGGTTGCGCTAGGGATTTTGTTCCCCTTCTCTCAGCTGCCACTGTTGCACTTTGGCCCTCCTCATCTCAACTTTCTACGCAAGAAGATCCATTCTTCATTTAGTTCGCGCCCCTGGATACTTCTTCCTTCCTAGTTGGGTCCCTCTTCTCTTCTTGCCCAAAGTCTTATTCCTCAATATTCTTCTTTCCTGCTCTTGACTCTTCTCATTATCACGAATTTTATAGTGCCTCCTCGCACTTTTCTGCAAGATAAACAAACGAATAGTAAATGATACCCTTTTATGATTATCAAGCAAGTATTCAATATTTCACAGCAAGAATTGATGGCCACATCACAATAAATGGTATATTTGTGTGCCCAAATTGTATATATGAAATGTGCTTATCAAGTTCCCCCACACTTAAATCTTTGCTTGTCCTCTAGCAAAGTAAAAAAAATTGATGGTGACACAACTCACACTGCCTAGTAAAGATGCACTTTCCGATAGATAGTGATTCCGACAATACTGGAACTAAGCAAATGTACTCTACTGAAGCTAAATTGTGATAAGAAATATTTTATAACACACTGTAAATGTTCCAAGTCAATGGCCTTGAGTCAAACTGAATACTACTAATAATCAAGAGCTGGCTCTGTCTTCAGCCCTGAGATAAGCTGGGACCCCAAAATCAATTAGAAAAACAAGTTACTTATTGAATTTAAAGCACAAGTGATGATATTATATCAGTCTCACCAAAGGAACATACCACCGATCCCGAGAACATGGTATACACCTGGCTCGACCAAATTATTAGTATATTTTTTTTGTTATTATCTCCCCAAAGGAACATACCACCGATCCCGAGAACATGGTATACACCTGGCTCGACCAAATTATTAGTATATTTTTTTGTTATCTCCCCAAAGGAACATACCACCGATCCCGAGAACATGGTATACACCTAGTTCGACAAATTATAGCATTTTTTATATAATTTTTTTTACAGTCTAATCTACCAGATTTCACAAGCCATCGATCCAGGGAACATGACATGCTACTATAGGTCGATCGGACTTAAATTATTATAATTATTTTATTTAGTTATTAGAAAATTACTTAGCTTAAGTAAAACAGGAATAATTGAAAGAGGAATCCATAGCTAATGGCACTGTTTTTCACATACTACAGATCCAGAGATCATAGCTACTACTTAAGTGCCACCAGTTACTTAGCTTAACTTGGGACAGTCAGACACAACACATCAATTCATTAGTAGGTTTCACTTAGACTCAAGGCATTCCCATTGAACATTTACATGGAGGTATAAAGTATTCATTATCACAAATTACCATGAGAAGAATACAACTGCATAGTTTTAGTATTAAGAGAATCAACAATCTTCTTGGAGTGAATCCTACTTTGCAGTGAAGAGTAAGGTGTCACAATGCAAAAAGAGTTTCAATGCAATAAAATGCCAGTTCTCGTACTAAATTTTCTAAAGGTTGCTTCAAGTGGAACAGAATCACCTGGTATTTGTATACTCTTCTCTCCTACTTTCTTCTCTCCACTCTTCTCTGTTTGTGTTACCTGTTTGTGCTCCCCTCATCGCCATGCTCTGACTCCACCAGGATCCCAAGGAATGTCACCTCGAACCTGGTCAGCATGTAGTAAACAGTGCAGTAGCAAAAGCCTGAAATAGGACTCACACAAACAACTACAAGTGATACGGTCGATGCCCTCCAAGTCATCAATGGAATATCCAATTATATAAGCATAACTATAAAGCACATGCTTAGGATGGCAGAAATCAGCATGGTCAATACTCACACGAGGATGACATTTATCATTAAGCTCAAGACTAGCATGAGGAAAGTAATTGTGATCATCACAAATGAGAGCAATGCCACTAACAGGGTATATATCATCATATCCAAGCAAATGAGTTTTCAAATCAATCTTAAGTGATGGTATCATGTAATGCAAGGTGGTAGCAAAGAAATCACAAGGCATCATGTCATCAAGAGGATTGAGTAAACCTGACACATCACGCTCTGGTATGACAATAGGCAAATGAATCTCATGTTCTTCATCTTCATCTACAGCAGCTTCTTGTACTTCTTCAGGAGTAATAGATGATGAGTCTTCAACTTGATCACTTGGGAATTGCAGCTCTTGACCATCTTGTTCCTTGTCTTCTAGTTCATCTTCTTCAATCTGAGGTATCTCTTGCTCAAGGCACTTGCTATCTTGCTCAACGAAATGTGAAGGTGTTGGAACCTCACATGTATCCATGGATATCTCAGCCACACTCAACTCAAGGAGGGAAGAGATAGTACTGCCAGCGTTGATGTTCTTCTCAATCTTCCTTACTTCTTCCACTAGCTCTTTTCCACTCTTGATCTTCTTCATTTCATCTAGTATAACCTTCCTAATAGGATCATCCTCGGCACTCCAAGTGAACTCGAGACTCAAAAGTGTGAGCTTGTCTATGTCATCGAACTCATCTTGTGTGGGCACTTGCACATGAGATTGCACAACAGGTGCTGGAGTTGTTGGTTGACCAAATGGAGGACCATTTAACTCCATTGGACACATCTCCTAGTGCTGTGGTATATGAGTAGGAGCTGAATGGAATTGTTGTGGTGCATAGTTGTGGCTCTCCTCATTGTACCTAAATCCCTGCATATGATTACTAGAAGCAAACGATGAGATCTCAGGGTTATTGCTCCTATGTGACATATTCTGGTTTTCAGGCCACCCATGTGTGTAATTGTTTTGGTATGAGCTATGCTGTTGAGCGAAGCTCATGCCAAAACAATCCGGAGGATGGGAGTAACCACGCTGACATTCAGCGGGCGAATGGCCCTGAAATCCACAAATATGGCAGGTAGGAGCAACATAAGGATAGCCTCTAGAATAAGGATCATAAGAGCTAGGCCTATCCTCAAAAACTCCTTCTCGCTGCAGAGCTAAATCATCTAATCGATGGGAAATCTTACCTATCAGTTCTTGAACACTTTCCGTGCTGTTTGTAGTGTTGCTCGCATAAGCCTGATGATCTGAATAGTAAGCCATAACCGAGAGGATAATCCAACCTGCAAAAAGGAAAAGAAGACAAAAAGATACTAACTAGAACAGGGGTTAGTGGCTAGATATATATCACAAATATATAAAGCACAAAAAGGAAACAAGCTAAACCTAGTCTAAAGCCTCACACAAACACTCGACGCTAGTCCCCGGCAACGGCGCCAAAATGATCAATTGTAATATAGCGGGGTTTTTATGCCCAAACTACGGATGTCGTGTTCTCCTCAGGGACTAGGCGACGACGACAATGCTCGACTAAAGCTAGGTGACAGAATACAGATGATGATTGCAAGGAAATAAACCTAAACTAAACAGGGTAATTCCTGCAGATAATCGCCAAAGAAAATGCAATATAAGCAAAGGGAGATTCAGATTTTTCTCACTGTATTTTTGGTATTTTTATTAGGCTCGAGAAATTTAAGCACTAACATAAAGGGAAACAACGGGACATGAACACATATATTACTATCATACATGTAACAAAGGGGGAGAAAGAATGCTATGACAGGAACAGATAGTAGATGATTTACATCAGACACACACACATATATTTATATGGCACGGGTACTTGAGCTAAAACAGGGACTGAAAACTGAACATCAAATAAACTGGAGCAAAGTTACTAGTACGGGACAGATTACAATAGATTGCAAGAAAGAAATGCACAAGGCTAAACATACACATACACTGGCAGAGTACTAATCAAAGTATTACATATCATAATTTTACAGAAATTTAGTGTTCAGAACAGTACACAAGTTCACCTAGCAGTTTACAAAAATTTGCAAGACGTAAAGAGAGAAGAGAAGCAGCAACAGTTTGGGTTCAGAGAAGAAGACAGTAGCAAGAGGCGTGGGCAAGAAGAGAGCAGCAGTAGCAGGTTGAAGACAGCAGCAGCAAGGCAGAGAGAAAAAGCAGCAGCGGTAGGTGAACAGAGAAGAAGAAGAAGAAGTAGGCAGGAGAAGAAGGTGCAGCTGCAGCGCACAAGCAGCAGCAGCAAGAGGAGAAGCAGAACGGGAGCAGCAAGAGAGAGGTAGCAGTTTCGAGATGGAGAGGAGCAGCAGAGATTGAGAAGAGTGTCAGCTGCGAGGCAAGGGAAGGGGAAGCTGCAGAGCGATGGAGGAGTGGAGGAAAGAAGCAGGGGGCGGTGAGAGAAAAGAGAAGGAGCGGGGAGGAGCGCTCACGCGGAGCTTCAGACGCCCGCGTCCTCGTGTCTGATGGGACGCGGACGGCGAAGTGGAGGGATGGCGCTGGTGTAGTGGTGGATGGATGGCACGGCACGGCTGGGATGGATGGATGGTGCTCGTGGCTGAGTGGAGGAGCAGCAGGCGCACCGCCACGCCGGCCTGGCCGCGGCGGCGGCCGGTGGTGGAGAAGGAGGGGTGAGGGAGAGAGATGAGATGCCAGGCCTGATCCAAAAAATTGGTTGCGCTAGGGATTTTGTTCCCCTTCTCTCAGCTGCCACTGTTGCACTTTGGCCCTCCTCATCTCAACTTTCTACGCAAGAAGATCCATTCTTCATTTAGTTCGCGCCCCTGGATACTTCTTCCTTCCTAGTTGGGTCCCTCTTCTCTTCTTGCCCAAAGTCTTATTCATCAATATTCTTCTTTCCTGCTCTTGACTCTTCTCATTATCACGAAGTTTATAGTGCCTCCTCGCACTTTTCTGCAAGATAAACAAACGAATAGTAAATGATACCTTTTTATGATTATCAAGCAAGTATTCAATATTTCTACAGCAAGAATTGATGGCCACATCACAATAAATGGTATATTTGTGTGCCCAAATTGTATATATGAAATGTGCTTATCACACACCCACTTAGTTTCTTTTGTTGAGCTTTCATATATTTATAGCTCTAGTGCATCCGTTGCATGGCAATCCCTACTCACTCACATTGATATCTATTAATGGGCATCTCCATAGCCCGTTGATACGTCTAGTTGATGTGAGACTATCTTCTCCTTTTTGTCTTCTCGACAACCACCATTCTATTCCACATATAGTGGTATGTCCATGGCTCACGCTCATGTATTGCGAGAAAGTCAAAAGAATTTGAGATTATTAAAGTATGAAACAATTGCTTGGCTTGTCATCGGGGTTGTGCATGATTAAATACTTTGTGTGATGAAGATAGAGCAACAGCCAGACTTAATGATTTTGTAGGGATAACTTTCTTTGGCCATGTTATTTTGAGAAAAGATGATTACTTTGATTAATATGCTTGAAGTATCACCATTTTCATGTTAATATGAACCTTTCTTTTGTATCATTTGGATCTGAACATTCATGCCACAACAAAGAAAATTACATTGAGAATTATGCTAAGTAGCATTCCACATCAAAAATTCTGTTTTTATCATTTACCTACTCGAGGACGAGCAAGAATTAAGCTTGGGGGTGCTTGATACGTCTCCAATGTATCTATAATTTTTTATTGTTCCATGCTATTATATTACCCCTTTTGGATGTTTATGGGCTTTATTTTACACATTTATATCATTTTTTGGGACTAACCGCAGGCCCAGCCCATATTGCTGTTTTGTTGCCTGTTTCAGTATTTCGAAGAAAAGGAATATCAAATGGAGTCCAAACGGAATGAAACCTTCGGCGTCGTGATTTTTTGGAAGAATATCATCCTGGAGACTTGGAGTTCACGTCAGAAGATCCTCGAGGAGGCCGAGAGATAGGGGTGCCCCCCCTACTGGGCGCGCCCCCCTGTCTCGTGGGCCCCTCGAGCACCTCCCGACCGACTTCTTTCGCCTATATAAGCCTACGTATCCTAAAACCATCGAATATGAAGATAGATCGGGAGTTCTGCCACCGCAAGCCTCTGTATCCACCAAAAACCTCTCGGGAGACCGTTCCGGCACCCTGCCAGAGGGGGAATCCATCACCGATGGCCATCTTCATCATCCCGACGCTATCCATGACGAGGAGGGACTAGTTCACCCTCGGGGCTGAGGGTATGTACCAGTAGCTATGTGTTTGATCTCTCTCTCTCTCTCTCTCTCTCTCTCGTGTTCTCTCTATGGCACGATCTTGATGTATCATGAGCTTTGTTATTATAATTCGATCTTATGATGTTTCTCCCCCTCTAGTCTCTTGTGATGAATTGAGTTTCCCTCTTGAAGTTATCTTATCGGATGAGTCCTTGATTTGAGAACACTTGATGTATGTCTTGCCGTGTTTATCTGTGGTGACAATGGAATATCACGTGCCACTTGATGTATGTTTTGGTGACCAACTTGCGGGTTCCGCCCATGAACCTATGCATAGGGGTTGGCACACGTTTTCTTGACTCTCCGGTAGAAACTTTGGGGCACTCTTTAAAGTGCTTTGTGTTGGTTGGATGAATCTAAGATTGTGTGATGCATATCGTATAATCATGCCCACAGATACTTGAGGTGACAATGGAGTATCTAGGTGACATTAGGGTTTTGGTTGATTTGTGTCTTAAGGTGTTATTCTAGTATGAACTGTTGAATAGATTGATCCGAAAGAATAACTTTGAGGTGGTTTCGTACCCTACCATAATCTGTTTGTTTGTTCTCCGCTATTAGTGGCTTTGGAGTGACTCTTTGTTGCATGTTGAGGAATTGTTATATGATCTATCTATGTTATTATTGTTGAGAGAACTTGCACTAGTGAAAGTATGGACCCTATGCCTTGTTTCCTATCATTGCAATACCGTTTACGCTCACTTTTATCATTAGTTACCTTGCTGTTTTTATCTTTTCAGATTATAAATACCCTTATCTACCATCCATATTGCACTTGTATCACCATCTCTCCGCCGAACTAGTGCACCTATACAATTTACCATTGTATTGGGTGTGTTGGGGACACAAGAGACTCTTTGTTATTTGGTTGCAGGGTTGTTTGAGAGAGACCATCTTCATCCTAAGCCTCCTACGAATTGATAAACCTTAGGTCATCCACTTGAGGGAAATTTTCTATTGTCCTACAAACCTCTGCACTTGGAGGCCCAACAACGTCTACAAGAAGAAGGTTGTGTAGTAGACATTAAGCTCTTTTCTGGCACCGTTGCCGGGGAGGTGAGTGCTTGAAGGTATATCTTTAGATCTTGCAATTGAATCTTTTTGTTTCTTGTTTTATCACTAGTTTAGTTTATAAAAGAAAACTACAAAAAAAAGGAATTGAGTTTGTCTCATACGCTTCATCTTTTTAATATCTTTCGTGAGTTTGATGGAAAGGAAAATTGTGCTCAAGTGCTAGAAGAAGAGTGCATTAAAATGCTTGATACTAAATCTTTGAATGATGAGCATGATTGCAATGTTGTTAGTATAAACTCCTTGAATATACATAGTACTAATGATGATTGCTCTAGTCATGATGAAAATATCTCTTATGAGCATGTCAACTTTTGTGGAGTGCATGTTTGCATGAACACACCAAATAGAGAAGATATTTATTGCAAGAGGCATAAGCATTTAGAAACTAAATGGTTGCAAGAAAGGCTAGATGTGAGTGCTGAAAAAATTCCTTTGCCGTACTTGTGAACTTTGCAATGAACGTGGTCATTTACATCTCCGATGCAAATTGTTTCATGATCGAATCGTGTCCAAACATTGTGATGATTTGATCTCCCTTGCTCACTACAATGAACTTAGTTTGCTTTTGGGTTATGAAGAGTTGAAACGTTTAACTAAGCCTATTCCAGAATTTAATCTTGAGCATTTCCTTGATATTGATCTAGAAAAGATTTATATGTTTTGTGCGGTGAATTGCATTGAAAATCCTTACATTGCCAATTACATAAAGAAAAGAAAGCAAATAGAAGATGATGAGAATACTAATGAAAGGGAAGAGACTTCCCAATCTCCTCCTATTATTTCTTATGATGAATCAGGTAACGAGGAGGAGCTTTCTATTCAACCAATCTCGTCAATAAGGAGCTCAAAGAGGAAGGTTGAACTCACACATAATGTGAAAAAGAAAAGCAAAAGAAGGGGCAACAAGGGTAAAAAGGTATCTCTCCCAAATGATGTTGCTCCTACTACTCATTGTGATGATGATAATTGCTATACTATTGGTGCTATCCATACTATTAATGATGAGAGTGATTATGCTTATGATATGAAAGGGCCCAAGCTTGGGGAAGCTATGTTTGATGAGAATGACATATTTGAGAATATATTTGCTGAAATTAATGTTTGTCCCAAGCTTGGGGATGCTACATTTAGTGAAGATGATATTTTTAGCATCCCAAGTTTTGATATGCAAAGTTGTTATGATGATAGCATGCCTCCTACCTATGATGATTATATTGATGAAAGTGGGTTCGGAAGAGTGTCAACTTTAGGAAGTAGTGATCCCACTATTTTGGAGGATGTTGAATTTTATTGTGATGAATATGAAAGTGGATTTGGAAGAGTGTCAACTTTATTTAGTGATTCCACTATCTTGGGAGAGGTTTCAATCGATTATGATGAGAACGAAGTTGCTACTTATGATGATTATTGTGATGAAACTTATGCTATAAAAAGTAGTGATGATTATATTTATAAAACTTGTCATGATTAGATTACCCTTTTTCTGAAAATTACTCTTTTAATGTAGAAACAATTTTTAGTATTCAAGTCTCTTATGATACTCCCACTATTCCGAATGAGAAGAATTTTGCTTATGTGGAGAGTAGTAAATTTTCTATGCTTGAAGATCATGAAAAGAATGCTTTAGGTGCTGGTTATATTGTTGAATTGATTCATGATGCTACTGAAAATTTATGAGGGAGGAATATATGCTTGTAGGAATTGCAATAATGCCAAGTTTCCTCTCTATGTGTTGAAAGTCTTGAAGTTATGCTTATTTTACCTTCCTATGCTAGTTGATTATTGTTTCCGTAAGTTGTTTGCTCACAAAATCCCTATGCATAGGAAGTGGGTTAGACTTAAATGTGCTATTCATATGCTTCATGATGCTCTCGTTATGTTTCAATTCTTATCTTTTATGTGAGCATCATTGTCATCATCATGCCTAGCTAGAAAGGCATTAAAGAGTTGATCTACCATGAGATCGTAGAGGCTAAACCCTAGAAGCTAGCCTATGATGATTATGATCATGTCTCTAAGGATTAAACCCTCCGGTTTATATAGACACTGTAGAGGGCTAGGGTTTACACAGAGTCGGTTACAAAGAAGGAAATCTATTATCCATATCGCCAAGCTTGTCTTCCACGCAAAGGAGAGTCCCATCCAGACACGGGACGAAGTCTTGAGTCTTGTATCTTCACGGTCCAACAGTCCGGCCAAAGTAAATAGTCCGGCTGTCCGGATACCCCCTAATCCAGGACTCCCTCAGTAGCCCCTGAACCAGGCTTCAATGACGATGAGTCCGGCGCGCAGTTTGTCTTCGGCATTGCAAGGCGGGTTCCATCTCCGAATACTCCAAAGTAATTATCGAACACTTAAATCATGTCCGGATCTACAAGATGATCTTCACATACCACCATAGAGAGAATGATATTCCACAAATGTAATCTGCTGACAACTTTAGACAACGTGACATGATACTACGGTCGAGTCATTATTCCAACCGTTTTCCCACAACCAGCCACAACGCATATTGCGAGGCGGTTTCCTCAGCACGTCTTGTCGAAGCAGGGATCATGTCCCCTTATCACGGGATTCCCATCAATACGGGTATGGGTAACCCAACCGCGCCATTAATCGTGGCGCTTGGGAAATAAGCGATCCTCAACGGGCAAGTGGGGAGGCGCACCGTTCTTGTCGCCTCTATAAAGGGATAAGGATTCCCCATTTTCACCCACACCTTCTTCCTCCTTCGCTTATCCATTCTTGCCCCCTCGAGCTCCAGCGCCCTAGTTCACACCTCCTTTGCACAGCCAAACATGTCCGGAGCAGGAGGCAAGTGGGTGGCCTCCACCGTCAAGGAGGAGCATATCACGAAGCTCCGGGTGGCCGGATACTTGGTCGCAGATATCGTGCACCGGCTACCGGACACAGGGCAGATCATTCCAACTCCGGGACCCCACGAGAGGGTCGTGTTTCTCGCCCACTTCGCCCGTGGACTGGGATTTCCACTTCATCCCTTCGTCTGCGGGCTCATGTTTTACTACGGGCTAGATTTCCATGATCTAGCCCCAAATTTCGTCCTCAACATCTCGGTGTTTATCATCGTATGCGAGGCCTTCCTTCGCATCAAACCTCACTTCGGCTTGTGGCTACGAACCTTCTGCGTGAAGCCGAAGATCGTGAGCAGCCAGCAAGCGGAGTGCAGAGGCGCCATGGTGGGCAGGATGCCCAACGTTACCTGGCTCGACGGCTCCTTCACGGAGACCGTAAAGGGGTGGTAATCGGGGTGGTTCTACATTACCGAGCCACGCGACGCCAACTGGGCGGCGGCCCCTGAATTCCGATCCGGAATTCCCATGCGGCTCACCTCCTGGGAAAAGAAGGGCCTGGCCTGGGGCAAACCTGAGGAGCTGACAGGACTTCAGAACTGCATCAGGAGTATGATGGACAAGAAAATCAAGCTTGTCAATGTGGTCCAGGTCATGCTCGTCCGCCGCATTCTTCCGTGCCAAAGACGGGCATTTACTCTGTGGGAGTTCGTTTCGGCCGAACACCAGACACTTCAAGAGCTCTACGGCACGACACACAAGGACGCATGGAAGGTGTTGTTCAAGGCCTCCGAAATACCTCCTCCCACATCCGAGGACGGCGGGCTTCATGCCACGTGGCTCCCCACTCCGGTGAGTTTTCTGGCCATCACCAGATGTAGTTTCCCCAGCGTACTCAGGGGAGGATTTTAAGTCATCGTGTGTATTTAATCAGGAGTACATGGTGACGGCGGAGCAGATCGACTGTCCGGCTCCACTGCCAGAAGGTCCAGCAGACGCTCTCCTGACGGAGATGCTAGTCCCGGGGCCCTACAAGGCGCCGGAAAAGAAGGCCCCGGGGACCAGGAAGGGTCTCTGGTGTAAGGTCGTACCGGACGCCTCCTTCGGAGACGACGAGGCACACTCCTCCCCCGAAGATGCTAGTCCCAAGGCCCTACGAGGCACACTCCTCCGGAGATGTCGGTGTCAAAACCGGCGGATCTCGGGTAGGGGGTCCTGAACTGTGCGTCTAGGCGGATGGTAACAGGAGACAAGGGACACGATGTTTTTACCCAGGTTCGGGCCCTCTCGATGGAGGTAAAACCCTACTCCTGCTTGATTAATATTGATGATATGGGTAGTACAAGAGTAGATCTACCACGAGATCAGATAGGCTAAACCCTAGAAGCTAGCCTATGGTATGATTGTTGTTCGTCCTACGGACTAAAACCCTCTGGTTTATATAGACACCGGAGAGGGTTAGGGTTACACAGAGTTGGTTACAATGGTAGGAGATCTACATATCCGTATCGCCAAGCTTGTCTTCCATGCCAAGAAAAGTCCCATCCGGACACGGGACGAAGTCTTCAATCTTGTATCTTCATAGTCTAGGAGTCCGGCCAACGGTGATAGTTCGGCTATCCGGACACCCCCTAATCCAAGACTCCCTCAGTAGCCCCTGAACCAGGCTTCAATGACAACGAGTCCGGCGCGCATATTGTCTTCGGCATTGCAAGGCGGGTTCCTCCTTCGAATACTTCATAGAAGATTTTGAACACAAGGATAGTGTCCGGCTTTGCAAAATAAGTTCCACATACCACCGTAGTGAGACTAATCTTTACACAAATTCAATCTGCTGACATATTCTGTAGCGTGACGTCATACTACGGCCAAACTTTTACTGGAATCATTTTTACTGTCCTACCTCAGCGCGTTTAGCGAGGCGGTTTCCTTGGCACGTCTTGTCAAAGCAGAGATCGTGTCCCCTTATTCCGGGATTCTCATCAATACGGGCGTGGGTAACTGTAACACCCCAAAAATTTAACCAGGTTTTAGTTATTAAAATTTTGCCAAGAGTTTAAATCTTTTGCCTGCAAGAATATCTCTGTTGATTTCAAAACTTTTCTTTTAATATTAAGGAATTTTTCCCAAGTGGATCCTTCCAAAACATATTGGACTTATATGCCCTCTCATTAAAAACATCTCTCAATCAGTAGATTTATTTATTAAATTATTTCACCCTGAGCTTTATTCATTAAAATGACTTGTTTTAAGTTTTGGAGCTCTTTTTGTACTACAACCAGTTGATAGATTTAACTAAAAATCCAACAAAAAATTTGGAGATGTCATGTGATGTCTCTAAATCACTTTTGTGCAATAATATATTTCATTCATTGCATATTTTGAGTGCTACACATGTTTTTCTTCTCTGGTCCAGTGGACAATTTTGCACTACAACCCTTTTAAATATTTCTTTCTAGCTTCCACCAAAATTATGGGATGTTGGTAGTATCATATGAATCAACTTTATGCAAAAACCCAGTGGTGTTATTTTGAAATTTTGATTGAATCAACCTCATCTTCATTCTGGTCCAACATGATGGTTTGTACAGCAGCCATATTCTTGCTTGCTCTTTGGCCCTAGATTCTTTCCCCTACTTGTAGTCCTCCATGCTAAACCCCTAAGTCCAGGAGCATGCACTCATTGGGTCATTTTTGGTTCATGAAATAATGCCATTCACCTCCTATCCAGATTTGAAGTTCTGCAAAACTTGCACTAGCAAGTTTGTGCTTTTCGCCAACTAACCTCACCACCCTCTTGTGCATCCAAAGAGACACTGATCTGGAAGAATTGGCCACTCCAAGAAATGCCTAGGTGCCTGTGGCATTTTGTCAAACACCTGGAGTGCATGGACAGATTTGGCATGAGTCTTTGTCTGCATTGTGAACTTGGTCTCCTGACCAAACCACCTTGTCCCTTGATCTTCCCTCTATCACTAACCTAGTTTTGTTGCTTGCCAACCTCACCTGAGACCTCTAGCATGCCCTGGCATTTTATCGGACACATTTCGTGCGTGCTCTGGGCACGAGCAGAGCGCGCGTATTGCACGAGCCACGGCCGAGCCGACACGTCGCGCCCCTGGTTTTGGCCCGCTCTGCAGCGCCACGCCATGCACTCCCCTTCTCACAACAATGCGCCAAGCCGCCCTGGCAGCCTACAGCGCCGCCGTCAGAGTCTTGTTCCAGTAACACCCATACATGTTTCGTACTACCACTCGTCTCTACAACAAGTAGAGTACGGTTCAGTAAGTAGTCAACCTCTTTCTAGCACACACCGTATAGAGAGGCCATGGTGGAAGATACCGGTTGTAGCTGGTAGGCAGGCCACCTGGTCCGGGGGCATGGGTGTTTCCGGTTGAGACCGAGAGGGGAGGCCACCCCTTAGAGCGCGCAATATAAATTTGATCCCATGCTACGTGAGGTTGTAGCCTCCCCACTTAGAGTTTGCTTGACAGGTGTCGTGGGTGATTCCAGACACGTGTGAGTTAAGCTGGTGTGTGCAAGTCAGGTGTGTTTTCAACAAAAAGGCCGTAGACGGAATTAGTCCCGATGGACTAAAGGAATCCATTACTCGTGGGTAAAGAGTACACCCTCTGCAGAGATTAAACCTATTCGAATAGCCGTGTCCATGGTTAAGGATTACAGTCTGGGATGGGTCAAGTGTCGGTCTTAGTGTCGGTCTTCGGAGGAGAAAATGTTAAACCAGAACATGGATTGTGACTTGTGATTTATGATGATTATGATTATTTTTATTTATGGACTAACCCCTTTATATTATTTGAAATATGGAGTATCCTTGGAATGGTTTTACCTCCTGGATATTCACTGTAATTATTTTATAAGCCCTTTATGTGGTGTCGCTCAGACGCCCGACTGTGGCATTTCTTTTTAAGCCCTTTATGTGGTGTCGCTAAGACGCCCGACTGTGGCATTTCTTTTAAAGCCCTTTATGTGGTGTCGCTCGGACGCCCGACTATGGCATTTCTTTTAAAGCCCTTTATGTGGTGTCGCTCAGATGCCCGACTGTGGCATTTCTTTTTAAGCCCTTTATATGGTGTCGCTAAGACGCCCGACTGTGGCATTTCTTTTAAAGCCCTTTATGTGGTGTCGCTCAGACGCCCGACTGTGGCATTTCTTTTAAAGCCCTTTATGTGGTGTCGCTCAGACGTCCGACTGTGGCATTTCTTTTAAAGCCCTTTATGTGGTGTCGCTCGGACACCCGACTGTGGCATTTCTCTTGTTTACCAACCTTTCGAGGCGTCGCTTCAGACACCCGATCGGTACACTTTATTATTACTATGAGATTACACATTCATAAATAACATGCTCGCATGCATCAGAGTTTGATTACTTTTTTTTGACTAACGTCATGAGCATAGAATATTTTCAGCACATCATTTTTATATTTATTCCTGTGTTCATAATGTTTGCGAGTACATTCAAAGTACTCACTGGCTTGTCCCTGGCTATTGTCTTGGCCAGATTTCTTGCGCGGAGAGGAGCGACCTTGATGACAGCCTCGGAACCTAAGCAACAGTGATAGCAGCCTCGCGAAGATAGGAGTTAACCTGGTCAACTGTTCCCGAGGGAAATGGAGTCCCATAGACACTGATGATTCACAACGCGCTTCCGCCATCAACCACTAGAAACCATTTGTTGTACTCACAGACCAGAATGGTCTTGTACTACCTATGTTGTATTTTGCTTGGAATTTCTGTATCAAGTTGGTGCCTCATCAGCTAACAGTTATCCTGGGGCTGGTGAGCACAAGGGCCATTTTCTGGAAATTAATACCCGGAGAATCGGTCGCCACAAACTTGTACCAAGCACCCCACACCTTGTGCACCACCCTCACAACCTATTTCCTGCCATGACGAGCCCCAGTATTTATCTGAGAACCCCAGATGCAACCCCAGGTAGCTTTGTCAAAATATTATGGGACTTTACCTGTAGTACCATGGGTTCCACCCAGCCACCCCAGTACGAGCTGTTCAAATCAAGAATCACCCCTTCCACCTCGGAATATTGGGCAACAGTACACATCCCTCCCGTAGACTCCAATCAAGATCCAACGGAAGCTTCCTTCGTGGGGGAATCTATGCCAACCCCAGGCCTGGCCCTAGAAGCTGCTGCGAAAGAAGCAATTGCTCGCCTTCGATCCGCAGTACCCTATGCCCGCGAACGAGGATATTATTACTTTCCGAGCCGTGCAGCACCCGGAGGAGTAACATATTTTCCCGGTGGACGGATTGAGAGAGACCCAGTACTAGCCAACCTTATCTAGTACATCATCGCTCAAGAACATTTGAACCTGCGAGTAATGGACTACCTCCAGAGTCTCGCTGATTCGAATCCTCAGATTGCAATCAGCAGACCACTGAGGCCCGACCCGGAGAGACGCATACATCGACTGGTCAATCCACTTCCTCCGATAGAAGAGGAGTGTATCCCATTGCCAGAGACTTTTTCTCGGGACCCCGTCCAGTTACTGTTTTCATTTTAGACGTCACTGCTGTGTTTGTTATTGCAGCATTTCTTATTACGTTGTAACTTATGCATGGTACCTCGAATGTGTGCGACGAGTCGAATATTTGGTTTCTACTAGTATGAGTAGTTTTCTTCGTGATTAACTTGTGTAACCGCGAAAAATCCTAGAATGAGATTTCTTTTCCCTGAGTTGCTGCATCATTTATCCCCTCACTACATGGATTATTTTTATTCACGCAGCACCACGGCAGCAGACTCACAGCCGCTCGAACACATATGGAGTATTTGTTTTTCACAACGGCTCTTAGCAAATCTCGAGGACGAGATTTTTCTTAAGGGGGGTAGTAATTGTAACATCCCAAAAATTTAACCAGGTTTTAGTTATTAAAATTTTGCCAAGAGTTTAAAAATTTTGCCTGCAAGAATATCTCTGTTGATTTCAAAACTTTTCTTTTAATATTAAGGAATTTTTTCCAAGTGGAACCTTCCAAAACATATTAGACTTATATGCCCTCTCATTAAAAACATCTCTCAATCAGTAGATTTATTTATTAAATTATTTCACCCTGAGCTTTATTCATTAAAATGACTTGTTTTAAGTTTTGGAGCTCTTTTTGTACTACAACCAGTTGATAGATTTAACTAAAAATCCAACCAAAAATTTGGAGATGTCATGTGATGTCTCTAAATCACTTTTGTGCAATAATATATTTCATTCATTGCATATTTTGAGTGCTACACATGTTTTTCTTCTCTGGTCCAGTGGACAATTTTGCACTACAACCCTTTTAAATATTTCTTTCTAGCTTCCACCAAAATTATGGGATGTTGGTAGTATCATATGAATCAACTTTATGCAAAAACCCAGTGGTGTTATTTTGAAAATTTTGAGTGAATCAACCTCATCTTCATTCTGGTCCAACATGATGGTTTGTACAGCAACCATATTCTTGCTTGCTCTTTGGCCCTAGATTCTTTCCCCTACTTGTAGTCCTCCATGCTAAACCCCTAAGTCCAGGAGCATGCACTCATTGGATCATTTTTGGTTCATGAAATAATGCCATTCACCTCCTATCCAGATTTGAAGTTCTGCAAAACTTGCACCAACAAGTTTGTGCTTTTCACGAACTAACCTCACCACCCTCTTGTGCATCCAAAGAGACACTGATCTGGAAGAATTGGCCACTCCAAGAAATGCCTAGGTGCCTGTGGCATTTTGTCAAACACCTGGAGTGCATGGACAGATTTGGCATGAGTCTTTGTCTGCATTGTGAACTTGGTCTCCTGACCAAACCACCTTGTCCCTTGATCTTCCCTCTATCACTAACCTAGTTCTGTTGCTTGCCAACCTCACCTGAGACCTCTAGCATGCCCTGGCATTTTATCGAACACATTCCGTGCGTGCTCTGGGCGCGAGCAGAGCGCGCGTATTGCACGAGCCACGGCCGAGCTGACATGTTGCGCCCCTTGTTTTGGCCCGCTCTGCAGCGCCACGCCACGCACTCCCCTTCTCACAGCAACGTGCCAAGCCGCCCTGGCAGCCTACAGCGCCGCCGTCAGAGCCTTGGCGGCACGCCGGCATCCGCAACGCGCCCCTGCCTCAGTAGGTGCCGACAAGCCATCAGCGCTCGCCAGCTGCCCCCTTAAGCATCTCCAGCTCATCCGCAGCCTCGTCCCCTAGCGCGCATCGCCGCCACGTCGCCATAGCTACAGAAAGACGGTTCGCCGTCATCCTTGTCGCCGGCCACCTCGGAACCGACCTCCACCGCCTATATAAGGGCCCCGGAGCTCAATTGAGTCCTCAAGCAACCTCAAATGATCCCCCTAGAGCTACCATGGCCAGCAGTCGAGGAGGGGAAGGCCATCTTCCCCAAGTCCGGCCGGTTCGGTCGCCGACAAGTCCCGGCCGATTCCGTCGCCACCAGTGCCTCCCCCTCTCCACTCTCTCCACCAAGAGCTCTCCCTCCCTCTCGTGAATGCAACCCCATGCTCAATTTTGATCGGAAACCACCATAGCCCCAAACTCACTTTGCTCCCGAAGCCTCCTCCGTCGCGAAGCTCGCCGCTGGCAGCTCACGACGTCCCCGCCGACCCAACGACCACCGGGAAGACCGCCTCAGTCTTGCGGATCCATCCCCACCCTCGGGGGCCCGCAAGGAGCCGCCAAACACCGGCGACGATCGCCGGAGTCCCCGCCTCTATTCGGCCAGAGGAAGACGAGGGAAGGCGACTGGTCAAACCTGACCAGTGGGCCACGCAGGCCCACTGTCAGTGAAGCAGCCCCGCCGCCACGTGTAGTAAGTGAAGGCGCAGTTTCAAAGTACGTCTTCGACGTGTGCGTTTATTCGAAACGTTTTTCTTTTCTGTTTTATTTTAAAAACAGTTTTTGACCAAACTTTGATCGGCTGTATTTTATTAAATACAACTCCAAAAGAATTAACTCTTTTTCCCACTTCTCTCAAATATTGTCTAGTTTATTTTAAGGTTTATTTCAAAAAAATTCAAAACAACTTTTTGTGCTATTTTGAATTTGTGTGTTAATTCAAAATTATTTAAAATAGGACCTTGGAGAGAGAGAAGAAAACTTTCAAAAGTTTTGGAGTACACCCTGCCTTTCCGCACATTGAAGGCAAGCATTCTGAACCCGGGCATAACATTTTTTGTGTGTTCGTTGACACGTTTATAACACCACTTCATTTCGGAGAACTTGTTATTTCATGTGATATGATCATTTGCATGAATGCATATTAATGATTTCCATGCTGTTGGAAATGAACACACTTGTGATAATAATCATCCTCATGTGCCTTGCATGCATACCGGAAGGAATCCGGGAAAACCTCTGCCTTGGGTAGGCATGAGTTTGTCGCCGGTCTCCGTCAGGACGGTTATGTCCGGTATGGCATAGTAGGGTATAATGAGCGGTGATTCTGTTGGTTGAAATATTTTTGTTATACATGACATGCAGGGAAGATTATAAACCTCCTGAGTCGACCATAGATCGAGTCTTGTTCCAGTAACCCCCATACTTGTTTCGTACTACCACTCGTCTCTACAACAAGTAGAGTACGGTTCAGTAAGTTGTCAACCTCTTTCTAGCACACACCATACAGAGAGCCATGGTGGAAGATACCGGTTGTAGCTGGTAGGCAGGCCACCTGGTCCAGGGGCATGGGTGTTTCCGATTGAGACCGAGAGGGGAGGCCACCCCTTAGAGCGCGCAATATAAATTTGATCCCATGCTACGCGAGGTTGTAGCCTCCCCACTTAGAGTTTGCTTGACAGGTGTCGTGGGTGATTCCAGACACGTGTGAGTTAAGCTAGTGTGTGCAAGTCAGGTGTGTTTTCAACAAAAAGGTCGTAGACGGAATTAGTCTCGATGGACTAAAGGAATCCGTTACTCGTGGGTAAAGAGTACACCCTCTGCAGAGATTAAACCTATTCGAATAGCCGTGTCCATGGTTAAGGATTACAGTCTGGGATGGGTCAAGTGTCGGTCTTAGTGTCGGTCTTCGGAGGAGAAAATGTTAAACCAGAACATGGATTGTGACTTGTGATTTATGATGATTATGATTATTTTTATTTATGGACTAACCCCTTTATATTATTTGAAATATGGAGTATCCTTGGAATGGTTTTACCTCCTGGATATTCACTGTAATTATTTTATAAGCCCTTTATGTGGTGTCGCTCAGACGCCCGACTGTGGCATTTCTTTTTAAGCCCTTTATGTGGTGTCGCTAAGACGCCCGACTGTGGCATTTCTTTTAAAGCCCTTTATGTGGTGTCGCTCGGACGCCCGACTATGGCATTTCTTTTAAAGCCCTTTATGTGGTGTCGCTCAGATGCCCGACTGTGGCATTTCTTTTTAAGCCCTTTATATGGTGTCGCTAAGACGCCCGACTGTGGCATTTCTTTTAAAGCCCTTTATGTGGTGTCGCTCAGACGCCCGACTGTGGCATTTCTTTTAAAGCCCTTTATGTGGTGTCGCTCAGATGTCCGACTGTGGCATTTCTTTTAAAGCCCTTTATGTGGTGTCGCTCGGACACCCGACTGTGGCATTTCTCTTGTTTACCAACCTTTCGAGGCGTCGCTTCAGACACCCGATCGGTACACTTTATTATTACTATGAGATTACACATTCATAAATAACATGCTCGCATGCATCAGAGTTTGATTACTTTTTTTTGACTAACGTCATGAGCATAGAATATTTTCAGCACATCATTTTTATATTTATTCCTGTGTTCATAATGTTTGCGAGTACATTCAAAGTACTCACTGGCTTGTCCCTGGCTATTGTCTTGGCCAGATTTCTTGCGCGGAGAGGAGCGACCTTGATGACAGCCTCGGAACCTAAGCAACGGTGATAGCAGCCTCGCGAAGATAGGAGTTAACCTGGTCAACTGTTCCCGAGGGAAATGGAGTCCCATAGACACTGATGATTCACAACGCGCTTCCGCCATCAACCACTAGAAACCATTTGTTGTACTCACAGACCAGAATGGTCTTGTACTACCTATGTTGTATTTTGCTTGGAATTTCTGTATCAAGTTGGTGCCTCATCAGCTAACAGTTATCCTGGGGCTGGTGAGCACAAGGGCCATTTTCTGGAAATTAATACCCGGAGAATTGGTCGCCACAAACTTGTACCAAGCACCCCACACCTTGTGCACCACCCTCACAACCTATTTCCTGCCATGACGAGCCCCAGTATTTATCTGAGAACCCCAGATGCAACCCCAGGTAGCTTTGTCAAAATATTATGGGACTTTACCTGTAGTACCATGGGTTCCACCCAGCCACCCCAGTACGAGCTGTTCAAATCAAGAATCACCCCTTCCACCTCGGAATATTGGGCAGCAGTACACATCCCTCCCGTAGACTCCAATCAAGATCCAACGGAAGCTTCCTTCGTGGGGGAATCTATGCCAACCCCAGGCCTGGCCCTAGAAGCTGCTGCGAAAGAAGCAATTGCTCGCCTTCGATCCGCAGTACCCTATGCCCGCGAACGAGGATATTATTACTTTCCGAGCCGTGCAGCACCCGGAGGAGTAACATATTTTCCCGGTGGACGGATTGAGAGAGACCCAGTACTAGCCAACCTTATCCAGTACATCATCGCTCAAGAACATTTGAACCTGCGAGTAATGGACTACCTCCAGAGTCTCGCTGATTCGAATCCTCAGATTGCAATCAGCAGACCACTGAGGCCCGACCCGGAGAGACGCATACATCGACTGGTCAATCCACTTCCTCCGATAGAAGAGGAGTGTATCCCATTGCCAGAGACTTTTTCTCGGGACCCCGTCCAGTTACCGTTTTCATTTTAGACGTCACTGCTGTGTTTGTTATTGCAGCATTTCTTATTACGTTGTAACTTATGCATGGTACCTCGAATGTGTGCGACGAGTCGAATATTTGGTTTCTACTAGTATGAGTAGTTTTCTTCGTGATTAACTTGTGTAACCGCGAAAAATCCTAGAATGAGATTTCTTTTCCCTGAGTTGCTGCATCATTTATCCCCTCACTACATGGATTATTTTTATTCACGCAGCACCACGGCAGCAGACTCACAGCCGCTCGAACACATATGGAGTATTTGTTTTTCACAACGGCTCTTAGCAAATCTCGAGGACGAGATTTTTCTTAAGGGGGGTAGTAATTGTAACATCCCAAAAATTTAACCAGGTTTTAGTTATTAAAATTTTGCCAAGAGTTTAAAAATTTTGCCTGCAAGAATATCTCTCTTGATTTCAAAACTTTTCTTTTAATATTAAGGAATTTTTTCCAAGTGGATCCTTCCAAAACATATTAGACTTATATGCCCTCTCATTAAAAACATCTCTCAATCAGTAGATTTATTTATTAAATTATTTCACCCTGAGCTTTATTCATTAAAATGACTTGTTTTAAGTTTTGGAGCTCTTTTTGTACTACAACCAGTTGATAGATTTAACTAAAAATCCAACCAAAAATTTGGAGATGTCATGTGATGTCTCTAAATCACTTTTGTGCAATAATATATTTCATTCATTGCATATTTTGAGTGCTACACATGTTTTTCTTCTCTGGTCCAGTGGACAATTTTGCACTACAACCCTTTTAAATATTTCTTTCTAGCTTCCACCAAAATTATGGGATGTTGGTAGTATCATATGAATCAACTTTATGCAAAAACCCAGTGGTGTTATTTTGAAAATTTTGAGTGAATCAACCTCATCTTCATTCTGGTCCAACATGATGGTTTGTACAGCAACCATATTCTTGCTTGCTCTTTGGCCCTAGATTCTTTCCCCTACTTGTAGTCCTCCATGCTAAACCCCTAAGTCCAGGAGCATGCACTCATTGGATCATTTTTGGTTCATGAAATAATGCCATTCACCTCCTATCCAGATTTGAAGTTCTGCAAAACTTGCACTAGCAAGTTTGTGCTTTTCACGAACTAACCTCACCACCCTCTTGTGCATCCAAAGAGACACTGATCTGGAAGAATTGGCCACTCCAAGAAATGCCTAGGTGCCTGTGGCATTTTGTCAAACACCTGGAGTGCATGGACAGATTTGGCATGAGTCTTTGTCTGCATTGTGAACTTGGTCTCCTGACCAAACCACCTTGTCCCTTGATCTTCCCTCTATCACTAACCTAGTTCTGTTGCTTGCCAACCTCACCTGAGACCTCTAGCATGCCCTGGCATTTTATCGAACACATTCCGTGCGTGCTCTTGGCGCGAGCAGAGCGCGCGTATTGCACGAGCCACGGCCGAGCTGACATGTTGCGCCCCTGGTTTTGGCCCGCTCTGCAGCGCCACGCCACGCACTCCCCTTCTCACAGCAATGTGCCAAGCCGCCCTGGCAGCCTACAGCGCCGCCGTCAGAGCCTTGGCGGCACGCCGGCATCCGCAACGCGCCCCTGCCTCAGTAGGTGCCGACAAGCCACCAGCGCTCGCCAGCTGCCCCCTTAAGCATCTCCAGCTCATCCGCAGCCTCGTCCCCTAGCGCGCATCGCCGCCACGTCGCCATAGCTACAGAAAGACGGTTCGCCGTCATCCTTGTCGCCGGCCACCTCGGAACCGACCTCCACCGCCTATATAAGGGCCCCGGAGCTCAATTGAGTCCTCAAGCAACCTCAAATGATCCCCCTAGAGCTACCATGGCCAGCAGTCGAGGAGGGGAAGGCCATCTTCCCCAAGTCCGGCCGGTTCGGTCGCCGACAAGTCCCGGCCGATTCCGTCGCCACCAGTGCCTCCCCCTCTCCACTCTCTCCACCAAGAGCTCTCCCTCCCTCTCGTGAATGCAACCCCATGCTCAATTTTGATCGGAAACCACCATAGCCCCAAACTCACTTTGCTCCCGAAGCCTCCTCCGTCGCGAAGCTCGCCGCTGGCAGCTCACGACGTCCCCGCCGACCCAACGACCACCGGGAAGACCGCCTCAGTCTTGCGGATCCATCCCCACCCTCGGGGGCCCGCAAGGAGCCGCCAAACACCGGCGACGATCGCCGGAGTCCCCGCCTCTATTCGGCCAGAGGAAGACGAGGGAAGGCGACTGGTCAAACCTGACCAGTGGGCCACGCAGGCCCACTGTCAGTGAAGCAGCCCCGCCGCCACGTGTAGTAAGTGAAGGCGCAGTTTCAAAGTACGTCTTCGACGTGTGCGTTTATTCGAAACGTTTTTCTTTTCTGTTTTATTTTAAAAACAGTTTTTGACCAAACTTTGGCCGGCTGTATTTTATTAAATACAACTCCAAAAGAATTAACTCTTTTTCCCACTTCTCTCAAATATTGTCTAGTTTATTTTAAGGTTTATTTCAAAAAAATTCAAAACAACTTTTTGTGCTATTTTGAATTTGTGTGTTAATTCAAAATTATTTAAAATAGGACCTTGGAGAGAGAGAAGAAAACTTTCAAAAGTTTTGGAGTACACCCTGCCTTTCCGCACATTGAAGGCAAGCATTCTGAACCCGGGCATAACATTTTTTGTGTGTTCGTTGACACGTTTATAACACCACTTCATTTCGGAGAACTTGTTATTTCATGTGATATGATCATTTGCATGAATGCATATTAATGATTTCCATGCTGTTGGAAATGAACACACTTGTGATAATAATCATCCTCATGTGCCTTGCATGCATACCGGAAGGAATCCGGGAAAACCTCTGCCTTGGGTAGGCATGAGTTTGTCGCCGGTCTCCGTCAGGACGGTTATGTCCGGTATGGCATAATAGGGTATAATGAGCGGTGATTCTGTTGGTTGAAATATTTTTGTTATACATGACATGCAGGGAAGATTATAAACCTCCTGAGTCGACCATAGATCGAGTCTTGTTCCAGTAACCCCCATACTTGTTTCGTACTACCACTCGTCTCTACAACAAGTAGAGTACGGTTCAGTAAGTTGTCAACCTCTTTCTAGCACACACCATACAGAGAGGCCATGGTGGAAGATACCGGTTGTAGCTGGTAGGCAGGCCACCTGGTCCAGGGGCATGGGTGTTTCCGATTGAGACCGAGAGGGGAGGCCACCCCTTAGAGCGCGCAATATAAATTTGATCCCATGCTATGCGAGGTTGTAGCCTCCCCACTTAGAGTTTGCTTGAAGGTGTCGTGGGTGATTCCAGACACGTGTGAGTTAAGCTAGTGTGTGCAAGTCAGGTGTGTTTTCAACAAAAAGGTCGTAGACGGAATTAGTCTCGATGGACTAAAGGAATCCGTTACTCGTGGGTAAAAAGTACACCCTCTGCAGAGATTAAACCTATTCGAATAGCCGTGTCCATGGTTAAGGATTACAGTCTGGGATGGGTCAAGTGTCGGTCTTAGTGTCGGTCTTCGGAGGAGAAAATGTTAAACCAGAACATGGATTGTGACTTGTGATTTATGATGATTATGATTATTTTTATTTATGGACTAACCCCTTTATATTATTTGAAATATGGAGTATCCTTGGAATGGTTTTACCTCCTGGATATTCACTGTAATTATTTTATAAGCCCTTTATGTGGTGTCGCTCAGACGCCCGACTGTGGCATTTCTTTTTAAGCCCTTTATGTGGTGTCGCTAAGACGCCCGACTGTGGCATTTCTTTTAAAGCCCTTTATGTGGTGTCGCTCGGACGCCCAACTGTGGCATTTCTTTTAAAGCCCTTTATGTGGTGTCGCTCAGATGCCCGACTGTGGCATTTCTTTTTAAGCCCTTTATGTGGTGTCGCTAAGACGCCCGACTGTGGCATTTCTTTTAAAGCCCTTTATGTGGTGTCGCTCAGACGCCCGACTGTGGCATTTCTTTTTAAGCCCTTTATGTGGTGTCGCTAAGACGCCCAACTGTGGCATTTCTTTTAAAGCCCTTTATGTGGTGTTGCTCAGACGCCCGACTGTTGCATTTCTTCTAAAGCCCTTTATGTGGTGTCGCTCAGACGCCCGGCTGTGGCATTTCTTTTAAAGCCCTTTATGTGGTGTCACTCGGACGCCTGACTGTGGCATTTCTCTTGTTTACCAACCTTTCGAGGCGTCGCTTCAGACACCCGATCGGTACATTTTATTATTACTATGAGATTGCACATTCATAAATAACATGCTGTCAGGACCCCGACTCGATGTCACATCGATCTAGCTGGTAACACCTCATATCACTTTGCGGCCTCACGCACGGTATCCCCACGGGTGTCGTCTTACCTTTTCCCGGGACCGTTTGCGCCTTTTGGCTCACGTATATGATAGTGTCGCTAGCATCCATATGATAAAGAGCCCGGGCTGACATGACTAGTCGTAAACCCAAAGTGGCACAGACTTACAGGGACAGGCATCCATGACCCAGCTTCGAACGTGTCGGTCATCAGCAAGTGGGTCCGGGCTGTAGCACTGGGCTAGCAGGACTCCGGTAAACCGGGCTGTAGCGGGCTAACAGGACTCCGGTACTCAAAGCGTGACATTTCCCCGAAGGGACAGACACAGGAACGAAGAAGGACACATGCCGGCCAGCCTAAGTGTTCCAGAGCAGTAGCAAGCTACCATGGCTCAGCGGTAACACTAGGAGACATTTCCCGGTAAGAGAGGCTACTAAAGATAAACAACTAGATAGTCAGATCCCACACATACCAAGCATTTCAATCATACACACAATATGCTCGATATGTGCAATTACAACGAAGCATCACAACATGACTCTACGACACAAGTACTTTATTTAGGGCTCAGAGAACCATACATAACATACACACAAAGGTACGGGTCTCACGACCCAACATACAAGTCATACAATCATACAAGCCAACAGCGGAAGTAACTTGTCTGAGTACAGACATCTAGTAAAATAAAAGAGGCTTGGAAAGCCTAGCTATACTACGTGGTCCTTCACAAGCTCAGGGTCACCACCTGGGTCTTTAGCCTACTCGTTGATGTCAACGTCTACATAGAACAGAAGGGGTTGCAGCGTCTTCTGTAAAAATGTAGATTATAGCAACATGAGTACAAAGGTACTCAGCAAGACTTACATCAGATCCTACATACATGCATAGTATCAAGAAGGGTTGGTGGAGTTATTGCAGCAAGCCAGCTTTGACTCTTGGCTAGACTATCCTACGATACTCCATTTGAAACAGTTTTGCGCACACGAGTCCACTACTCACCACTTCAATACACTACCGAGGATCCACCTCCGTCTTCCTACGGAAAAGCCATCCTCGGCACTCACACTTATCTTGAGGCTTTTAGTAGTTTTCATTTACTTGTCTATGAACTGTATAGGCAACCAAGTAGTCCTTTACCGCGGACGCGGCTATTCGAATAGATCATGTTAACCCTGCAGGGGTGTACTTCCTCATACATGTTTCCACCACTTAGCTTCTGCACACGACATGTGCTCGGCAGACTTCAAGCGAAAGCCGACGTGGGTGTAGACCACGACCTACCTAAACACTTAAGCCTCTAGTCCAGGTTTATCGCCTATTCAGGTTCCATCCGCAGGGAGTCCGGCCGAGGTTTCCCTTACGGCCCCGAACGATGTGAACAGGGTTCCCGAGATACCTAACGGGTATTCGGTACACCCGGCCACGTACCTACCGCATCACAGCCCACCCCTACGGTCAGCGCTGTCCACGGCCTCCAGTAGGCTACAAACACCAGAAACTACTTGCAACTCCTGGACAGAGAGCTAGGGTGAATAAGAAGTCGAGCGGGGTCATATTTCAGGGCCCAATGCATGGTAGTAGCTGTATCTTAAATCACACATACAGATCTCAGTGCTTAAGGTCGGCTTCAATGAAACAACCCACCATGTACTCCTACATGGCCTCTCATCGATACCTTTACCAAATCGTGTTCACCACACCACTCCTATTACCGACATAATCATTTCACTCTAGCCCATCACCCAGATGAACCAGACCTGACACAACTCTAAGCATAGCAGGCATAGCAAGGTAGGAACAACACATACATATGGCTCAATCAACTCCTACACATGCTAGTGGGTTTCATCTAGTTACTGTGACAATGACAGGTCATGCAGAGGAAATGGGTTCAACTACCGTAGCACACAGCAGTTTGAATCGCGTTGTCTTAATGCAGTAAAATAGAGCAGGAGCGAGAACATGGGATTGTATCGATATGATCAAATGGTTGGTTGCTTGCCTGATGGTTCGTTGCACGGGTACGGTTCTTCGCTAGGGTAATCACGGTACTCCTCGGGGACAGATCCTGTCGCAAAGGATAACGATACACAGGCATCACCAAACGATGTGCAACAATATGATGCATGCATGAAACATGGCAATATGAGTGTGTTGGGCTAATGCAACTAAAGCCAGGAGGGTTTGAACAAATTTGAATCAAAGATTCAAATTTCAAATTCAAATATGGCCTTTTAAAGTGCCTTTTCTTGTTCTGATTAAAACATCAATTTAACTTGTTTGATCATGCATGAAAATAGTACAGATGGATAGATTGGATTTTTCTGATCATTTTTCATATATAATTTGTCCAATTTGGAGTTACAGAATAAAAGTTATGAATTTTTGAAGTTTAAATAATATTCTGGAATTTCCTGATTTAATTTAAATCCAGAAATATCATTTACTGCGTCAGCCTGACATCACAGTGACATCAGCAGGTCAACAGAGCTGGCTCGGGTCAAACCTGACGTGTGGGGTCCACACGTCAGTGTCACAGGGGCTAATCCCGCGTTGACCCCGGGCTGGTTAGCTTTGACTAAGCCCTGGGGCCCACTTGTCAGCGTCAGTAGGTGGTGGGTTAGTGGCTAATTAACTAGGCCACGTCAGCTCGCCGGAGTTCTGGCCGGCGGCGACCATCAGTGCGGCGGCGATAGTGGTTTTGGTCGTTTCGGCCACCAAATGAACCGCGGAGGCCACCGGAGTGAAGCTGAGGACGACCCGCGGCTCTTGGCGGAGTCCGTTGGGGTCGGGGTGGCCGGAGTCGACGGCGGCGAGCTCGGTTGCGGCCGCCGGGGTTCGGTCGTGCACGGAAAGGGTGTTGCAGGGGGTTTGGGGTAGCGTTGGTGCGTGCTACGTGCTCCTAGTGAGATGTGGAGCACGATGGTGAGCTCGGTTGGGCGCTACGGCGACCGTGGCCACGACGGCGACATCGCCGGCGGCGTGAAGCTTTCGGCCGCGGTGGGGCTAGGGCCTAGGGGTCGGGAGAGAGCAGGGAAGAAGGGGGAAACGGTGGCGTAGCTCACCGCGGTTGCAGTGGGCGTCGAAACAGGCTCGGGGACGCGCTGGAGACGGCGAATTCGTCGGCGACGGTGATCGGAGCCCGAAGAGGGGAACGGGGACGTGGCGGCGATGCAGGGCTTCCGGGGACTCGTGGAGCGGTGGGGAGGAAGAGGGAGTCGAGGCGGAGCTTCTGAGCTACTCGGGGGAGCGAGGGGTGGCCGGAGACAGTGGCTACGGCGAACGGCGGCGACGGTGTGCTTCGGCCGAGAGCGAGAGAGAGCGAGGGAGAAACGGGGGAGAGTGAGAGAGAGCAGGGGGAGAGGCGTGGCGTCGTCCAGGGCGTCGAGCGAGGAGGGGAGGGCAGGCAAGCAGGCGAGCAGGTGGCGTGGCGCGGTGGCCGTGCGCGCGCGCCGGCCACACTCCCCTCCCTCTGTCGGGACGAAGACGACAGAGGAGGGAGGTGGGCTGGGCCGGCTGCTGGCTGGGCCGAACAGGTAAGTCTTTCCCCCTTTTTTTTTGTTTTCTGTTTTATTTAATATATCTGCGACTTTGTTGAATTAACTAAAATACCTAGGCAACTCCAAAATTCACCAAACTACTCCTGGTCCATAGTTGGATTATTTCCAACATGAAACATTTTAGTTTGGAGATATTTGAGCATTTAAATATTTTATATTATTTTAAATGCCCAAATTCAATATCTATGATTTAATTCAAAGACCCTAGGATGGCCTAGAAAAATGTGCACCACTTTTGTCAGAGGTTCTGAACCAAGGCTAAAATGATGGACATTTTAGAAGGGCATTTCAGGTTCATTGAAAAATTATTTTAGTAACCCTAGTTGGTTTCAGAGGGGGCTGGGGGTTCTGTCATCCCCATTTCAAGTTTCTGATGAAAGAGTAAACATGATGCAACACTCTAATGCATGACTAGCTAGGGTGTGACAACTCACCCCCACTCAAAAGAATCTCGTCCCGAGATTTGGGTTCCTCCGAGAAGAAGGCGGGATATTCAAGTCGAAGACGATCCTCCCTTTCCCAAGTTGCTTCATCCTCAGAATGGTGCGACCATTGAACCTTGAGAAACTTGATATTATGACGTCGCGTGGTACGTTCGGCTTGATCGAGGATACGAATGGGGTACTCTCGATATGTAAGATTATCTTGGAGATCAAGCGTTTCGTGGTCCACTTCACGGATAGGATCCGAGAAGCAACGCCTGAGTTGAGAAACGTGGAAGACATCGTGAACTCTGGAGAGGTGCGGAGGTAGTTCCAATTGGTAGGCAACTTCTCCTCGTTTGGCAAGAATGCGAAAAGGTCCAATGTAACGAGGAGCCAATTTGCCTTTGATACCGAAACGATGGGTTCCCTTCAGAGGGGTGACCCGAAGGTAAGCCTTCTCGTCAACCTCGAAAGTCATAGCCTTATGTTTTCGGTCATATTGACTCTTTTGACGGGATTGGGCTGTTTTCAACTTTTCACGAACGATACGAACTTGTTCTTCTGCTTCCTGAATCATATCCGGGCCAAAGAATTGTCTTTCCCCGGTCTCTGACCAGTTAAGGGGTGTTCGACATCGTCGTCCATAGAGAACTTCAAAAGGGGCTTTACCCAAGCTAGATTGATAGCTGTTGTTGTAAGCGAATTCGGCAAATGGAAGACACTTCTCCCAGTCCATTCCGAACGAGATAACAGAGGCTCGAAGCATGTCTTCCAGAACCTGATCGACGCGTTCCACTTGACCACTTGACTGAGGGTGGAAAGCGGTGCTAAAGGAGAGACGGGTTCCCATAGCATTTTGGAAACTTTCCCAAAATCGAGAGGTGAAAAGACTTCCTCGATCCGAATTGATTTCCAAAGGAACGCCATGGAGGGACACTATTCGGGAGATGTATAAGTCTGCCAGCTGACTAGCGGTTATACTCTCACGAACAGGTAGGAAATGAGCTACCTTGGAAAGACGATCGACCACGACGAAAATGGCATTATTCCCTCTTTTGGTCCTGGGAAAACCGGTAATGAAATCCATACCAATTTTATCCCATTTCCATTCAGGAATAGCTAAGGGTTGAAGGGTGCCAGCAGGTCGTTGATGCTCTGCTTTTACACGACGACAGACGTCGCAATTTGCAATATACTGAGCAATTTCTCTCTTCATCCTAGTCCACCAGAACCTCTGGCGTAGGTCCTGATACATCTTAGTACTACCGGGATGAATGGTGAGAGGAGATTCATGGGCCTCCTTAAGGATCAACTGCCGCAGATGCTAGTTCTTGGGAACCACTAGACGATTCTCAAAGTACACAACACCATGATCATTTGTGGAGAAACAACTAGCACCTCCGCTAGCAATGTTCTCTTTGATTTTAGATATTCCCTTATCTCGCTTTTGGGCAGCGATGATTTGATCCGTAAGAGTAGGTTTTGCTACCAAGGTGGAAAGAAAACCTTGAGGTACAATGTGAAGGTTAAGCTTCCGAAATTCCTCATGGAGAAGCGGTTGACTTTGTTGTAACATCAGATTGTTACAATAAGATTTACGACTTAGCGCATCAGCCATGACGTTGGCTTTCCCTGGGGTATAGGTTATTCCTAAGTCGAAGTCTGTGATCAATTCAACCCAACGTCTTTGTCTAAGATTCAAATCCGGTTGGGTGAAGATGTACTTCAGGCTTTGGTGATCAGTGAATATTTCGCAACGATTACCGAGGAGGTAATGTCGCCAGGTCTTAAGTGCATAGACTACGGCTGCAAGTTCTAGATCATGAGTAGGATAATTCTCCTCATGTGGGTGTAATTGCCGTGAAGCGTAAGCAATTACGTGTAGATCTTGCATAAGAATGCAACCTAGTCCTTGTCGCGAGGCGTCGCAGTAGATAACAAAGTCCTTGGAGAAGTCTGGCGGTACCAGCACGGGAGCAGAAGTCAGGCGTCTTTTCAGTTCCTGAAAACTGTGCTCACATTGTGGAGTCCATTCGAACTTCTTATCTTTCTTGAGGAGTTCGGTTAGAGGTTTAGCAACTTTGGAGAAGTTCTCGACAAAGCGACGACAATAGCTCGCTAAGCCTAGAAAACTCCGAACTTGCTTGACCGATTCGGGTGGAGTCCAATCAAGGACGGCTTGAACTCGCTCAGGGTTAACAGCAATACCTTTACCAGATATTACATGGCCCAGATAGGTCACTTCTGGCAACCAGAATTCACATTTTGAAAATTTGGCATAAAGGCGATGCTCACGAAGTTTCTGCAACACTAGTCTTAGATGTTCGGCATGTTCTTCCTCGTTCTTGGAGTAGATGAGTATATCATCGAGATAAACTACGACGAATTTATCCAAATACTCCATGAAGATTGAGTTCATTAACCGAGAAAAGGTGGCTGGAGCGTTGGTTAAACCGAAGGACATGACGGTGTACTCGTATTGGCCATAACGAGTAACAAAGGCCGTTTTAGGAATGTCCCCGTTTCTGATTTTGATTTGATGGTATCCCAACCTCAAATCCATCTTGGAAAAGACTGAGGATCCAGCGAGCTGATCATACAGGTCGTTGATCCTGGGAAGTGGATATTTGTTCTTGATTGTGACCAAATTGACAGGTCGGTAATCTACAACCATCCGGTCCGTACCATCCTTCTTCTTGACGAATAGGACGGGGCAAGCCCACGGAGATGAACTAGGGCGGATGAAACCCTTTTTCAAGGACTCATCGAGTTGTTTCTTAAGCTCGGCTAGCTCTAGGGGTGCCATCTTATAAGGCCTTCTAGCAATCGGAACGGTTCCGGGGATGAGGTCTATTACAAACTCAACATCCCTGTCAGGTGGAACCCCTGGCAATTCTTCTGGAAAGACATCCGGAAAGTCACGGACTACCGGAACGTCCTCAAGGTCTGGCAAAGGGTTGGCGTTAAGAGAATATAGTTGTCGCTTGGCTATTCGAGTCAAGACATTGACTATCTTCCCCGAAGGGTGGGTGAGTTGAACGGTCCTAGAGAAGCAATCAATTTTGGCATGATGAGCTGACATCCAGTCCATACCCAAAATGATATTAATATCTGAAGATTTAAGGGCTATCAAAGATGCAAGGAAGACAAGTCTATCGACTTGGATTTCATTCCTATAACTTACCCTAGAGGTCTGCCATCTAGACCCAGGGGTAGAGATTTCCATAGTGGACGGCAGATCACAGAATGCAACGTTATGCAAACGAGCATAATTTTCAGATATAAAGGAATGAGAGGCTCCTGTATCGAAAAGAACAGATGCCGGGTGGCAATTAACAAGAAGCGTACCGAGAACGACGTTGGGATCTTCTTGAGCTTCTTCGGCAGAGACACAGTTGACATGGCCACGTGAAGCGGTGACCGGTTTAGCATGAAACACTTTTCCTGTCGGCTTGCCACGGCCAACAACTTTAGCAGATTGATTGGGGTTGGTCTGGGGACACTCACGCATATAGTGACCAGATTCCCCACACTTGAAACAAGTCACGGAACTGGTACGTGGAGGAGCATTATTGGTTGGACCCCCATAGGGCTTAGCTGGAGCAGACTGTTGGGCGGGGCGAGGCGCCTGGAAAGATGGCCTCGGTGTGAACCTAGGTGGCAGGGCGGTGTTGGGTACCCACACGCGGCGCTTCTGAGGACCAGCACCGGATGAGGAACCCGTGTCACGTCCATGCTTGCGTGTTGCGTCATAGTCAGTCTGACCAGTTTCAGCACTGATGGCTTTGTTGACAAGTTTCGAGAAGGATGTGCACTCATGCAGACGGAGGTCGCGGCGAAGCTCAGGACTAAGGCCCTTACGGAACCTTGCTTGCTTTTTGGCGTCAGTAGACACTTCCTCAGTTGCATATCGGGCGAGATTACCAAACTCTCTGCTATAGACATCCACAGAAAGTCGGCCTTGGGTGAAATTGCAAAATTCTTCACGCTTACGGTCCATGAGACCCTCCGGAATGTGATGTTCACGGAAAGCCTCACTGAACTCAGCCCAAGTAGTGACATGGCCCGCTGGGCGCATAGCTCCATAATTCTCCCACCATAGACTGGCGGGGCCTTCAAGATGATATGCAGCAAAGGTGACCTTGTCAGCCTCAGCTACCAGCGCGGAACGCAGCTTGTGAGAGATACTGCGAAGCCAGTCATCAGCGTCGAGAGGCTCGACGGAGTGGTGGAACGTGGGTGGATGCAATTTGATAAAATCACTGAGTGACACCACGTTAGCCCTCTGATGGTGTGCTGTATTCTGTTCAATACGCTCCAGCAAACGGTTTGTCTCCCGCTTGTTTCTCTCAGCTTCCATCATAACCTCGGCTAGTGAAGGAGGTTGAGGCAGATGTTCATTTCTGGCTTCACTGCCTTCGGCCTGCTCTTGGGAAGCAGGGTTAGCGCGCGTGTTGACCATCCTAGGTAAACAAGACAATGATTTAGTCAGAATGATAAAATTCCGACATAGGATACATAATGTAAGGAATAATTCGGAATGCAAGATGATCATCCGTATGACATGGTAGATACAGAAACTGCTTCTTTATTCCATCGTCATACACACCATACAGGTTTAGTACAAGACCAAGCAAAGTACTAATACGGTGAAAAGAGGATTACATCTCATCGGAGGCATTCCAAGCTCCTATACATTATTTTTCTACATCTCCGGAAAGAGTACAAACTAGGTCATATCCCACGAGTCACGCGGGACGATAGACGACACAGCTAGTGCGAACTAGTGATACTACTACTAACTCAGACCGATCCGTAGTAGTCCTCGTAGAAGTCACCTCCATAGCCCGGAAGTTCAACATGATCATCCGGAAATAGACGGTCTCGCGGAGCTTGTGGACCATAGGGGCTAGGATGAGGCCTTGGACCAACAAACGGTGGCCTGCGGGGACCGCGAGGTGGGGTGATGCCTCCTACATCACGCCAAACCATCACGTCTGGCAGAGCAGATCTCACAGGATAGAGATCGCGCATATCTGAATATCCAGCTTGCACCGCCGGTGCGAACCGAGTCAAAGTGGCCCAGTGGTCGGCACGGGTATTGAAGAGCTCTAACCTTAAGGCCCGATTTTCACGGTCCTTATCCTCGAGCATCTCAGCCGTGGTGCGAGTCCGTGAATCCTCCTGAGTGGAGTCAGCATAGATAGCCTGGAGATACCCTTGTGCTCCCGGAAGTGATCCTGGCATATACCGGAAATCAGAGTCCCGAAATAGACCAGATCTGACTCGCATAATGGTCATCATAGAGTAGGCGGCATCCTGCACAGCCATCTCGATAGTAACCCCGAGTCCATAGGAGCAGTGAAGAGGCTCAGTGGATCCAGGATAAGATGGAAATATCCTGACAGTGCAGAGATACTGGCTTTGATTAAAATCTCGGAATTGCTCTTCGACCGTGTACTCAGGATACCAACGGTATCCAGCCTCAGTCATTACCCTAACCAACTTAGCAGTATGGCCGGGTACATCTAGGCATCGAGTCAGGCGAACCACTTGATTGAGGTCGCGAGTGGCCATCTGAAAGCACAATTATAATGCAAAGGCATTAGAATTTCTAGCAAAATTTCGGCAGCATAACAGCTGTAAATGCTCAAAATGGATATTGAGACATTTGACAAAGGATTTCGTACACACTCAACATCATCATATCAAGTCTTGAAACCATTCCTACCACAAAATATGGTAGTAGAGCTGAACTAGGCTTGTAACCATCAAACTTATAAGGTACTAGTAATTAGTAACACATGATCCTGATAGAGAGAACAGATCCTAATTCCTTAACCCCCGGTGGAAGAATGGACTGACTCAGATCAGAATGTCACAAGGTATAAGGAGTAAAAAGAGCCTTACGTTCCAACCCACAAACAATTCCCCTACATATAACTAAAGAATTTCTAGACTCAACATCGACCAGTTTGGCTTAGAGAACCTACAGGCAGTCCGGCTCTGATGCCAACGCTGTCAGGACCCCGACTCGATGTCACATCGATCTAGCTGGTAACACCTCATATCACTTTGCGGCCTCACGCACGGTATCCCCACGGGTGTCGTCTTACCTTTTCCCGGGACCGTTTGCGCCTTTTGGCTCACGTATATGATAGTGTCGCTAGCATCCATATGATAAAGAGCCCGGGCTGACATGACTAGTCGTAAACCCAAAGTGGCACAGACTTACAGGGACAGGCATCCATGACCCAGCTTCGAACGTGTCGGTCATCAGCAAGTGGGTTCGGGCTGTAGCACTGGGCTAGCAGGACTCCGGTAAACCGGGCTGTAGCGGGCTAACAGGACTCCGGTACTCAAAGCGTGACATTTCCCCGAAGGGACAGACACAGGAACGAAGAAGGACACATGCCGGCCAGCCTAAGTGTTCCAGAGCAGTAGCAAGCTACCATGGCTCAGCGGTAACACTAGGAGACATTTCCCGGTAAGAGAGGCTACTAAAGATAAACAACTAGATAGTCAGATCCCACACATACCAAGCATTTCAATCATACACACAATATGCTCGATATGTGCAATTACAACGAAGCATCACAACATGACTCTACGACACAAGTACTTTATTTAGGGCTCAGAGAACCATACATAACATACACACAAAGGTACGGGTCTCACGACCCAACATACAAGTCATACAATCATACAAGCCAACAGCGGAAGTAACTTGTCTGAGTACAGACAACTAGTAAAATAAAAGAGGCTTGGAAAGCCTAGCTATACTACGTGGTCCTTCACAAGCTCAGGGTCACCACCTGGGTCTTTAGCCTACTCGTTGATGTCAACGTCTACATAGAACCCATCAGAAGGGGTTGCAGCGTCTTCTGTAAAAATGTAGATTATAGCAACATGAGTACAAAGGTACTCAGCAAGACTTACATCAGATCCTACATACATGCATAGTATCAAGAAGGGTTGGTGGAGTTATTGCAGCAAGCCAGCTTTGACTCTTGGCTAGACTATCCTACGATACTCCATTTGAAACAGTTTTGCGCACACGAGTCCACTACTCACCACTTCAATACACTACCGAGGATCCACCTCCGTCTTCCTACGGAAAAGCCATCCTCGGCACTCACACTTATCTTGAGGCTTTTAGTAGTTTTCATTTACTTGTCTATGAACTGTATAGGCAACCAAGTAGTCCTTTACCGCGGACGCGGCTATTCGAATAGATCATGTTAACCCTGCAGGGGTGTACTTCCTCATACATGTTTCCACCACTTAGCGTCTGCACACGACATGTGCTCGGCAGACTTCAAGCGAAAGCCGACGTGGGTGTAGACCACGACCTACCTAAACACTTAAGCCTCTAGTCCAGGTTTATCGCCTATTCAGGTTCCATCCGCAGGGAGTCCGGCCGAGGTTTCCCTTACGGCCCCGAACGATGTGAACAGGGTTCCCGAGATACCTAACGGGTATTCGGTACACCCGGCCACGTACCTACCGCATCACAGCCCACCCCTACGGTCAGCGCTGTCCACGGCCTCCAGTAGGCTACAAACACCAGAAACTACTTGCAACTCCTGGACAGAGAGCTAGGGTGAATAAGAAGTCGAGCGGGGTCATATTTCAGGGCCCAATGCATGGTAGTAGCTGTATCTTAAATCACACATACAGATCTCAGTGCTTAAGGTCGGCTTCAATGAAACAACCCACCATGTACTCCTACATGGCCTCTCATCGATACCTTTACCAAATCGTGTTCACCACACCACTCCTATTACCGACATAATCATTTCACTCTAGCCCATCACCCAGATGAACCAGACCTGACACAACTCTAAGCATAGCAGGCATAGCAAGGTAGGAACAACACATACATATGGCTCAATCAACTCCTACACATGCTAGTGGGTTTCATCTAGTTACTGTGACAATGACAGGTCATGCAGAGGAAATGGGTTCAACTACCGTAGCACACAGCAGTTTGAATCGCGTTGTCTTAATGCAGTAAAATAGAGCAGGAGCGAGAACATGGGATTGTATCGATATGATCAAATGGTTGGTTGCTTGCCTGATGGTTCGTTGCACGGGTACGGTTCTTCGCTAGGGTAATCACGGTACTCCTCGGGGACAGATCCTGTCGCAAAGGATAACGATACACAGGCATCACCAAACAATGTGCAACAATATGATGCATGCATGAAACATGGCAATATGAGTGTGTTGGGCTAATGCAACTAAAGCCAGGAGGGTTTGAACAAATTTGAATCAAAGATTCAAATTTCAAATTCAAATATGGCCTTTTAAAGTGCCTTTTCTTGTTCTGATTGAAACATCAATTTAACTTGTTTGATCATGCATGAAAATAGTACAGATGGATAGATTGGATTTTTCTGATCATTTTTCATATATAATTTGTCCAATTTGGAGTTACAGAATAAAAGTTATGAATTTTTGAAGTTTAAATAATATTCTGGAATTTCCTGATTTAATTTAAATCCAGAAATATCATTTACTGCGTCAGCCTGACATCACAGTGACATCAGCAGGTCAACAGAGCTGGCTCGGGTCAAACCTGACGTGTGGGGTCCACACGTCAGTGTCACAGGGGCTAATCCCGCGTTGACCCCGGGCTGGTTAGCTTTGACTAAGCCCTGGGGCCCACTTGTCAGCGTCAGTAGGTGGTGGGTTAGTGGCTAATTAACTAGGCCACGTCAGCTCGCCGGAGTTCTGGCCGGCGGCGACCATCAGTGCGGCGGCGATAGTGGTTTTGGTCGTTTCGGCCACCAAATGAACCGCGGAGGCCACCGGAGTGAAGCTGAGGACGACCCGCGGCTCTTGGCGGAGTTCGTTGGGGTCGGGGTGGCCGGAGTCGACGGCGGCGAGCTCGGTTGCGGCCGCCGGGGTTCGGTCGTGCACGGAAAGGGTGTTGCAGGGGGTTTGGGGTAGCGTTGGTGCGTGCTACGTGCTCCTAGTGAGATGTGGAGCACGATGGTGAGCTCGGTTGGGCGCTACGGCGACCGTGGCCACGACGGCGACATCGCCGGCGGCGTGAAGCTTTCGGCCGCGGTGGGGCTAGGGCCTAGGGGTCGGGAGAGAGCAGGGAAGAAGGGGGAAACGGTGGCGTAGCTCACCGCGGTTGCAGTGGGCGTCGAAACGGGCTCGGGGACGCGCTGGAGACGGCGAATTCGTCGGCGACGGTGATCGGAGCCCGAAGAGGGGAACGGCGACGTGGCGGCGATGCAGGGCTTCCGGGGACTCGTGGAGCGGTGGGGAGGAAGAGGGAGTCGAGGCGGAGCTTCTGAGCTACTCGGGGGAGCGAGGGGTGGCCGGAGACAGTGGCTACGGCGAACGGCGGCGACGGTGTGCTTCGGCCGAGAGCGAGAGAGAGCGAGGGAGAAACGGGGGAGAGTGAGAGAGAGCAGGGGGAGAGGCGTGGCGTCGTCCAGGGCGTCGAGCGAGGAGGGGAGGGCAGGCAAGCAGGCGAGCAGGTGGCGTGGCGCGGTGGCCGTGCGCCCGCGCCGGCCACACTCCCCTCCCTCTGTCGGGACGAAGACGACAGAGGAGGGAGGTGGGCTGGGCCGGCTGCTGGCTGGGCCGAACAGGTAAGTCTTTCCCCTTCTTTTTTTTGTTTTCTGTTTTATTTAATATATCTGCGACTTTGTTGAATTAACTAAAATACCTAGGCAACTCCAAAATTCACCAAACTACTCCTGGTCCATAGTTGGATTATTTCCAACATGAAACATTTTAGTTTGGAGATATTTGAGCATTTAAATATTTTATATTATTTTAAATGCCCAAATTCAATATCTATGATTTAATTCAAAGACCCTAGGATGGCCTAGAAAAATGTGCACCACTTTTGTCAGAGGTTCTGAACCAAGGCTAAAATGATGGACATTTTAGAAGGGCATTTCAGGTTCATTGAAAAATTATTTTAGTAACCCTAGTTGGTTTCAGAGGGGGCTGGGGGTTCTGTCATCCCCATTTCAAGTTTCTGATGAAAGAGTAAACATGATGCAACACTCTAATGCATGACTAGCTAGGGTGTGACACATGCTCGCATGCATCAGAGTTTGATTACTTTTTTTTGACTAACATCATGAGCATAGAATATTTTCAGCACATCATTTTTATATTTATTCCTGTGTTCATAATGTTTGCGAGTACATTCAAAGTACTCACTGGCTTCTCCCTGGCTATTGTCTTGGCCAGATTTCTTGCGCGGAGAGGAGCGACCTTAATGACAGCCCCGGAACCTAAGCAACGGTGATAGCAGCCTCGCGAAGATAGGAGTTAACCTGGTCAGCTGTTCCCGTGGGAAATGGAGTCCCATAGACACTGATGATTCACAACCCGCTTCCGCCATCAACCACTAGAAACCATTTGTTGTACTCACAGACCAGAATGGTCTTGTACTACCTATGTTGTATTTTGCTTGGAATTTCTGTATCAAGTTGGTGCCTCATCAGCTCACAGTTATCCTAGGGCTGGTGAGCACAAGGGCCATTTTTTGGAAATTAATACCCGGAGAATCGGTCGCCACAGTAACCCAACCGCGCCATTTATTATGGCGCTTGGGAGATAAGCGAGTTTTATCAGGCCGGTGGGGACGCATAGTTTCGTCTGTCCATATAAGGGGATAAGGATCCACCTTTTTACCTACGCCTTCTTCCTCCTTTGCTTATCCATTTCCGCGCACTCGAGCTCCAGCACTCAAGTCCGCACATCTCGCCTCAACCTTCCCCAGCCATGTCCGGAGCGGGAGGCAAGTGGATGGTCTCCTCCGTAACGGAGGAACAAGTCAAAAAGCTGCGGAAGGCCGGATACTTATCCAGCGACATCGCGCATCGGCTCCCCGACAAGGGGCAGCTCCTTCCTACCCCCAGGCCCCATGAGAGGGTGGTGTTTCTTACCCACTTCCTCCGCGTACTAGGTTTTCCACTTCACCCATTTGTCCGGGGGCTCATGTTCTACTATGGCCTAGATTTCCACGATCTGGCCCCGAACTTCATCCTCAACATCTCGGCGTTCATCGTCGTGTGCGAGGCCTTCCTCTGCATCCAGCCCCACTTCGGCTTATGGCTGAAGGTTTTTAATGTCAAGCCGAAGGTAGTGGGCGGCCGCCAAGCGGAGTGCGGAGGTGCCATGGCGGGCCGGATGGCCAACGTCCTATGGCTCGAGGGCTCCTTTGTGGAGACAATAAAGGGGTGGCAATCGGAGTGGTTCTACATCACCGAGCCGCGCGACCCCAAATGGGCAGCGGCCCCCGAATTCTGATCTGGTTTGCCTACACGGCTCACCTCCTGGAAAGAGACGGGCCTAACGTGGGGAGATTCGGAGGAACTAACCGGACTTCAAGCCTGCGTCCAAAAGCTGGCGAACAAGAATCTCAAGCTTGGCAACGTAGTCCAGGTCATGCTCATACGCCAGATCCTCCCGTGCCAACAACGGGCCTTCAAATTGTGGGAGTTTGATCTGGCACAGCACCAAACCTTGAGCAAGCTCTTCGACACTACGTACGAAGATGCCTGGAAGGTGCTGTTCAAGGGCGCCAAGGCTCCCGCATCCGCTACCGAAGATCGCGGATTCAGCTCGCGGCGTCAAGCCGGCGAGGTAAGCTATTTTACCCTTTACGGGATTCTTGTTTTTCATAGTCTGACTCTATGTAGGATCTAAACTCCCTTACCTTTGACAGGACCAGCTGAAGAAGTCCAAGCAGGTTAACTGTCCGGCTCCTTTGCCAGAAGACCCAACGGATGCCCGCTTAACAGGGCTGCTGGTTCCGGCACCTCATGTGGTGCCAGAGAAGAAGGCCAAGAAGAAGGCCACGGGAACTCGAAAGAGTTCCCGGCGTCAGGTGTTATCGGACTCATCGTCCGATGACTCCGAGGCGAACTCCTGCCGCGAAGACGAGGAGGAGAAGAAAGAGGCTTCTCCCCCAACGGGGGGAGAGAAGAAAAGGAAGGCCTCCCCAACTGGGGAGGCCGGAGGGTCCAAGAAGGGAAGGACCCTTCCTCTGGACTACTCCACCAACGCCGACAACGGCGAAGAGGAGTGGCCTTCGAGGGCCAAGCCCCTAGCGAGATCGTAAGTGTCCGGATTCCAGAATAACTCATGATTTTTCATTTGTCGCATAGTGTCTTATAACGCCGAATACAACCATGTAGCCCGCCCAAGGACGGGCTCCCCGCTTCATCGAGCGGCTCCCTGGGTTCGTCGGACGTGAATAGCACCTCACTTCCGACGACCTCCTCCCCTCGTGACGCATAAGATATCGCGGTGGAGTCCCGAAAGGGGACCGACCAGGAGGAGGTGGTCCTGGAGGCGCCGCAAGGCGACCTCCTGGACTCCGGGGGCAAAACCCTAGAGGGCTCTAAGTCCGGCCCTGTGCCGGACTCCGTACCGGAATCTTCCGTGGTTCCGGAGTCCTGTAGGCAGCCCCTTCGTAAGAAGGGCAAGACTGCGACGCCGGTGGCCTCCGTCCAACCGGAGGCACCGGATAGCTTGCTGGAGGCGCTTACTGGCGCCTCCATCGACGAGGCGCACCGCACTATCATGAGTGCGGTGATCCAGAAAGTTCGGTCCGCCAAGAGCGGGCTGACTGAAGCCTGTACCAGCCTTCTAACAGGCTTTGAGGTAAGTTTTTAAGAGATGTAAGAATATTACCGCATAGACAGTAGCCCCTGATGCTTAGTTCGGTGTTCGGACAGAAAAGCCGAGTTGAGGATCCAAAAAGATATACGCAGGAGTCTAACATAAATATGTCAATATAGGAATGCAGGTTGCGCTGCTGACCTCTGCCGCACTGACTGTGGAGGTCAATGCATTGAGGCAGAACCTCGAGCGGTCCGAGAACGAGCTCGGCCTTGCCAAGAAGCAGCTCAAGGACAAGGAAGGTAAGTAATACCTTATTAAAGTAATACCTTATAGAAAGGATTTGGTTGCAAAAAATGACAGGAATAACGTGGGTATTGCAGGGGCCACGAACAAGGTGGCGACCCGGAAGGAAGCCGTGTCCAAGGCCGAAAACAATATGGCCTTGGAGCGCACCGAGCAAGAGAAGTAGGAGGCGCGGGTGGCGGAGGTGCGGCAAGAGCTCCAGGTTCTCGTGGAAAAACACGAGAGTTTGGAGCGTGACTCGAGAGTCCGAGCTTGCCTTGGCTCTTAGAGTGCCAAAGCCGCTAAGGCCGAAGCCCAGAAGGCCCTCCAGGAGATCGAGGCGATAAAGAAAATAGCGGCGGGTAAGGCATTCTTTATGCAAAGCAAGCATGTAAAAGTGAATTATCTGTTACTTACCCGAATCCGGAGCTCTCCAGGAGCATTCCCCGATCTGCCCTGTAGTGTGTCTGATGCTACCGCGTTCTACTGAGCCGAGGAGGGGAGCTCGACGGAAAAGGTGTTCTGGTCTCAATATGCTGAGGCCGGACATCCGGTGCCCCTGAGCGACCAGCTGAAGCAGCTGGTCGAGCTCCATAAGGTGGCCAAACAGGCCATGAAGGGCCTCATAGTTCGGCTGTGGCCTAAAGAAGCCGTGCCTGGGAGCTACTTCGGTCTGGTGCGGCCGCTGGTGGACGCATGTCCATGGATTGAAGTCATCAAGCACTCCGCCTGTATTGAAGGTGCCCATCGGGCCCTTGCCCGTGCTAAAGTGCACTGGGGCAAGATGGACGTTGAGAAGCTTGTGACGGACGCGCCATCGCCAAGCAAGGAGTATCGCAAGCCCGAGATGTACTATAAGGGCGTCCTGAAGGGTGCCCGCATTATAGCGGGTGAATGCTCCAAAGATGTAATTTTTTAGTAGACTCGCATTTGTTATCCTGTACGCTCAAAAACTTTGTTCATATGCGCTAAGCAACGCTTGTTAATTTAAAATATTACCTTCTGTGCGGCCGTTTATCAAATTTGAGAGATGGCAAGTCGTTGGCTTCAGCCCCCATGCCACGAGTGCTGGGGTGTTCGGGATAAACTTGAGCGCTCTTATTCCCATTCTTGGGTCCTTTCGAGGGAGGCGTTCAACACAATGAATGAGGCAACCAGACTATAATGCTTGAACACTCTCACTTAGCCATAGAATTCTATAATTTTAAATTTTAGCGAAGCCCCTGGTATTCGGAAGACCGAGTTCGGGGCGCTATCCATGCCTTGGCCGGACAATGCCGACTCCTCGCTCTAAGCGGTATGAGTCTTTAGGGACCCGAAAAACCTCTCGAACAGCGACCAGCTCTCGCCCTATCATGACGGTCAGTTTTAGCTTTCTCCACTGAGGTGCTCAACCCAGCTCAACCGGGGCACAATCACAGTGGTCCTCCCAGCGCTACCTTAGCCGATATAACGGAACATAAGGTACCAAAACATGGGAGCCGGGCAAACCCAACTATTGACCCAAGACATGATTCGGAGCCGATGCATATAATGTTATAAGTTCGGGGTGCCGCACTTGTGAAAGTGTTCGGACTTACCACACCATGTTTAGGGGTACTTAAGCCCCTGGTGTATTGACCGTACCAAATTGTACGGGTGCAACATGTCATAGATGAACATTTATAAAGAAAAAGGAAATGCAATAATAAGCAGAAGCTATGTATTGTTTATTCAAAATATACTGCAATGAAAGCAGAACAATGCAAATAGTGCGATAAGCAAGGGATGGGACTATTTAACATGTCCCCCTCCAGGGGTAGGCTACGGGATAGTATGTAAAACAGGTATACTGCTCGTAATAGAGACCACCTGGACACTCGATGTAGCTTTTCTGCTTCTCTGGCTGTTGCATCGTGAGTTCGGCGATTCTACTGCCGGACAGGGCTTTTGGAAAACGGAGTCCTGCGAATAAGAAAAAAGAAGAAAAAAAGGAATGACACAATTGGGAGCCCCTTGTGTGGTTGAGCCGCACTCTGGGCATGCCGTGGTCGTGCCCCTCCCCCTATGCCCATGGTATCTCCAGAGCGTAGTTATGTACACGTGGCACTAGTTTCGCGATTTTGCGAGGGCTGGGGTTGGGGCCGCATTGCTACGCGCGCTCGGAACGTGCCAGGCGGTCTTGTTGTAGGTTACTCCGGGCGCGCTTGACGGTGTCCGGACGTTTAGTAGTCGGACTCAAAAATTGCCTTAAGAGGCTGCTTTGTACTTCCGCCGCGAGGGCCGCCGTATGCTCCTCTATTCGGAGAGAGCGTTCGGTGTTTCCATTGACCGTGATTACTCCTCGAGGGCCTGGCAACTTGAGCTTGAGGTATGCGTAATGCGGCACCGCATTGAACTTTGTGAATGCGGTTCGTCCGAGCAGTGTGTGATAGCCGCTGCGGAACGGGACTATGTCGAAGATTAATTCCTCGCTTCGGAAGTTATCCGGGGATCCGAAGACCACTTCAAGTGTAATTGAGCCTGTACAGTTGGCCTCTACACCTGGTATGACGCCTTTAAAGGTTGTTTTTGTGGGTTTAATCCTTGAGGGGTCTATGCCCATTTTGCGCACTGTATCCTGGTAAAGCAGGTTCAGGCTACTGCCGCCGTCCATCAGGACTCTAGTGAGGTGAAATCCAACAATGATTGGGTCAAGAACCAATGCGGTGAATCTGCCATGGCGGATGCTAGTGGGGTGGTCCCTTCGATCAAAAGTGATCGGGCAGGAGGACCACGGGTTGAACTTTGGGGCGACTGGCTCCATCGCATATACGTCCCTTAGTGCATGCTTCCGCTCCCTTTTGGGTATGTGGGTTGCGTATATCATGTTCACTGTCCGCACTTGTGGGGGAAAGCCCTTCTGTCCTCTATTGTTCGGCGGCCGGGGCTCCTCCTCGTCACCGCTATGCAGCCCCTTGTCATTGTTTTCGGCACTTAACTTGCCTGCCTGCTTGAATACCCAACAATCCCTGTAGGTGTGGTTGGCTGGTTTGTAGGGGGTGCCATGTATCTGGCACAAGCGATCGAGTATGCGGTCCAAATTGGACGGGCCCTGAGTATTTCTTTTGAACGGCTTTTTCTGCTGACCGAGTTTAGAGCCTCTGAATCCGGCATTGACTACCGTATCTTCAGTATTATCACCGTTAATGTGGCGCTTGTGCTTGTTGCAACGCGACCTGCCATTGTTGTCCTTGGTATCCAAACTACCAGGGTTTTTGGTCAGGTTGTTACTGCGAGCTAGCCAGTTGTCCTCTCCCGCACAGAAGCGGGTCATGAGTGATGTGAGGGCTGCCATGGATTTCGGCTTTTCCTGTCCTAGGTGCCGGGCAAGCCACTCATCGCGGATGTTATGTTTGAAGGCTGCAAGGGCCTCTGCATCCGGGCAGTCAACGATTTGGTTTTTCTTGGTTAAGAACCGTGTCCAGAATTGTCTGGCCGATTCATCTGGCTGCTGAATTATGTGGCTTAGGTCATCAGCGTCTGGTGGTCGCACATATGTGCCCTGGAAGTTATCAAGGAATGCGGCTTCCAGGTCTTCCCATCAACCAATTGATTCTGCTGGCAAGCTGTTGAGCCAATGCCGAGCTGGTCCTTTAAGCTTGAGTGGGAGGTATTTGATGGCGTGTAGATCATCACCGCGGGCCATGTGGATGTGAAGGAGATAGTCCTCGATCCAAACCGCAGGATCTGTTGTGTCGTCGTATGATTCAATGTTTACGAGTTTGAAATCCTTGGGGATTTGATGATCCATTACTTCGTCTGTGAAGCATAGTGGGTGTGCGGTGCCTCTGTATTGGGCTATATCACGACGTAGCTCAAATGAGCTTTGTCTACTGTGTTCGGCCCGGCCGGAATTGTTGTATCTGGCGTGACGGTTGTCATCACGTATCGTGGGGCGCCCACGCGATCCGTAGATCGATCTTATTTGCCTTGCCTTGTCCTCCAATATGTCTCGCAAGTCTGGCACATTTCCCCGTGGCTTTGTACTTTTCGAGCGACGTCGGGGTGCGGCTTTAGTGTAGGGCCTAGAGGCCTCTCTGTCGCGGCCACGAGGTGGCCGGTCGGCCGTGTCATGCGCTGGTGATGTAGGTTTGGGTGCTTCTTCCTCTAATTGGGGTAGCAGCCTGCGTTTTGGGTAGCTCCTGGAGGGGCGATAGAGTTTATACTCTTCGGCTGCGAGGACTTCGGTCCATCTGTCAGCTAGCAAGTCTTGGTCAACTCTAAGCTGCTGCTGCTTTTTCTTAAGGTTGCTTGCCATGGCCATAAGCCTGCGTTTGAAACGCTCTTGTTCAATGGGATCCTCGGGCACGACAAATTCGTCGTCGTCGAGGCTTGCTTCATCTTCGGAGGGAGGCATATAATTATTGTCCTCTACCTCTCTATCTGCTACTCTATCATGAGGGCTGGCTTCTCCCTCCTCCTGTGCTGAATCCTGTTGGAGGGGGTTGTCTTCGGCACTGTCCGGGGTGTTATTATCTCCCGTGTCGGAATCACCGTTTTTGCTGTGGCGGGATTTAGAGCGGCGCTGCTGACGCCGGCGCTTGGGCTGTTTCTTGGAGGGGTCATCCTCTGCTGTTCCATTGCCATTCCCGTCTTTTGGGGTGTCCACCATGTATATGTCGTATGACAAGGTGGCTTTCCATTGCCCTGTAGGCGCTGGTTCTTGGTTGTCTCCTGCATCGTCGTCCATACCATTGATGTCTTCGGAGTCGAAGTCGAGCATGTCGGTTAAATCATCGACAGTGGCTACAAGGTGGGTGGTGGGTGGGTGTTGAATTTCTTTGTCGTCCGCATCCCAACCTTCCTGACCATAGTCCGGCCAGGGCTCTCCTGATAAAGAGAGAGATTTTAGTAAATTTAGGATGTCGCCAAAGGGCGAGTGCTGAAAGATGTCCGCAGCAGTGAACTCCATAACCGGCGCCCAATCGGATTCGACTGGCAAAGGCGCGGGAGGTTCGGAGTCCGGAGAGGAGTCCGGCACCTCGGAGTCACGGGCTTTGCAAAGGACAGGGATGATGTTCGTCTCAATCGCCGTAGAGATCGTAGCCCCCGAGGCGGCGTCCAACCACTCGTCCTCGATTGGCGAAGTCGCCTCCGAGCTAAGGGTCGGGGCGGACACTGGTGCGGCCTCCAGGGCTCTGTTCGGCGGCAGAGTTAGATCATACCCATCGAGACAGTGCGGCGCGCTTGGTTGTGGCTCGAATCCGTCGAAGATCAAGTCTCCGCGGATGTCAGCCATGTAGTTTAAACTCCCAAATCTGACCTGGTGGCCAGGGGCGTAGCTTTCGATCTGCTCCAGATGGCCAAGTGAATTGGCCCGCAGTGCAAAGCCGCCGATATGAAGATCTGTCCGGGGAGAAAAGTCTCGCCCTGGACCATGTCGTTGTTGATGATCGAAGGAGCCATCGGGCCTAAAGGTGACGACACAGAGGAACTCTCAATGAAAGCACCAATGTCGGTGTCAAAACCGGTGGATCTCGGGTAGGGGGTCCCAAACTATGCGTCTAGGCGGATGGTAATAGGAGACAAGGGACACGATGTTTTTACCCAGGTTCGGGCCCTCTCGATGGAGGTAAAATCCTACTCCTGCTTGATTAATATTGATGATATGGGTAGTACAAGAGTAGATCTACCACGAGATCAGAGAGGCTAAACCCTAGAAGCTAGCCTATGGTATGATTGTTGTTCGTCCTACGGACTAAAACCCTCCGGTTTATATAGACACTGGAGAGGGTTAGGGTTACACAAAGTTTGTTACAATGGTAGGAGATCTACATATCCGTATCGCCAAGCTTGTCTTCCACGCCAAGGAAAGTCCCATCCGGACACGGGACGAAGTCTTCAATCTTGTATCTTTATAGTCTAGGAGTCCGGCCGATGGTGATAGTTCGGCTATCCGGACACCCCCTAATACAGGACTCCCTCAAGGAGGAAAAGGAAGGGGCCTCCCCACCTGAGGAGGCCGAAGGGCCCAAGAGGGCGACCCAGGGGACCAGGAAGGGTCCCCGGCGCAAGGCCCTCATCAGCTCGTCATCCGAAGACGATGAGGTGGATTCCTTCCGCGGAGGCGGGGGGAAACACGAGGAAACTCTGCCTCCCCGCACTAGGGAGGAGAAGAAAAGGAAAGATGCCCAAGAGGGGGAGGCTAGGACGCCCAAGAAGGGGAAGGCGTCCCTTCCGGATTACTCCACCACGACCGCCTACAGCGAGGAGGAGTGGCTGCCCAGGGGGAAGCCCCTAGTAAGATCGTAAGTATCTGCACTCTGTTGTATTTTAGTGCGACTTTGCTTCATGGTATGTTATAACACCGAACACATATATGCAGTCCGGTCAGGGTCCATCCCGAGGTATCCTCTTCGCATGGGTCTTTGAGCGATTCGGCGATGAACTCGCTCCCAATGGCCACTTCCCCTTGGCCCACGGATGACACGGAGGTGTTATCCCAAAGGCTCCCAGAGCAGGGGAAGGCGACTCCAGAGACGCCCCAAGGCGAAATTCCAGATGCCGGGCACACGGGGGGTAATATCCCCGCAGATTGTGCCGATGGGAGCCGTAGCAAGCCGGGCTCCCAGCCGGACACTATACCGGAACCCCCAAAGGTTCCGGATTGGGGCAGGCAGCCCCTCGCCAAGGAGGGTGAGCCGTCCATGCCGACAACTTTCGTTGCACCAGAGGCGTCGGATAGTCTGCTGGAAGCACTTTGCGGCGCTTCCATGGATGAAGAGCACCGTACTCTTATGAGTGCGGTGATTCAGAGGGTTCGGTCCGCCAAAAGCGGATTGACCGAAGCCTGCACCAGCCTCCTAATAGGCTTTGAGGTAAGTAATTAAAAGTTTGGGAAATTATCGCCCGATAGACAGTAGCCCCTGATACTCTGTCTGGTGTTCGGAAAGAAGAGCCAAACGGAGGGTCAATTTTAATCCATGGGAGTCTAATATTAGGTGTCTATGTGAATGAGCAGGCGGTGCTGCTTGCTGCTGCTGCCCGCACAACGGAGGTCTCCGGACTCAAACGGGACCTGGAGCAGGCCCAGGGAGAGCTCAGCCTCACGAAGAGGCAGCTCAAAGATAACAAAGGTGAGTAATACCCCGTTCACATATCACAAAGGATAGAAAAAACTGGTGCCGCTAAAAAAGCGTCATGATTTTGTAATAGGGGCCACGACCGAAGTGGCGTCCCTGAAGAAAGCGTTGTCCGAGGCCGAAAACAAGGCGGCCATGCAGTGCATTGAGCGTGAAAAGCAAAATGCTAGGGTGGGCGAGGTACAGCAAGAGCTCCAGGAGCTCGGCAAGAAGTTCGAGTCCTTGGAGCGTGACCTCAAGACGAAGGAGTCTGAGCTTGCGAAGGCCCTTTTGAGCATGAAAGACGCCAAGGCCGAAGCCGAAAAGGCCCAGCAGGAAATCCAAACGGCCAAGAAGATAGCGGCGGGTAAGACATTCTTTATGCAAAGCAAGCATGTGGAGGAGACATTTCTTTTACTTATCCGAATTCGGAGCTCTCCAGGGGCATTCACAGATCTGCCACGCAGCATATCAGATGCTGCGGAGTTCTACCATGCCGAGGAGGGGAGCTCAATGGAGAAGCTGTTCTGGTCCCAGTATGCTGGAGACGAACACCCGATGCCTCTAAGCACAGGGCGTCCAAAGTGGCTATGAAAGATTTCATAGTCCGGATGTGGCCTGGTGAGCCCCTGCCCGCCAGCTACTTCGGCCTGATAAAGCGGATGGTAAATGCCTGTCCGCGGCTTGAAGTGATCAAGCGATCCGTTTGCATTGAGGGTGCCCGCCGAGCCTTTGCCCGTGCGAAGGTGCATTGGGGCAAGTTGGATGCGGAGAAGCTGGTGAAGGATGGACCGCCGAAGGGCAAGGCGCGTCGTTGTCCCGAAAAATATTATGATGGCGTTATGAAAGGCGCTCGTCTTGTGGCCGATGAATGTACCAAGGACACGATCTTTGAGTGAATGTACTTCTGTCATTTTTGTAATATAAAGACGAAGTTATTTGCGCTATATAGCGCTTTGTTTTGATTTAAAATATTACCATCTGTGCGGCTGCTTATAAAATTCTGAAAGTAGGCCAGTCGTCGGCTTCCGCCACCACATAACTAGTACTGGGGTGTTCGTGGAAAAACCCAGATACTCTTTATCCAAATTTTTGGTCCCTGAAGGAGGTGTTTGGCGCAGCAAACAAGCCAATCAGACTATGCGGCTTTATAACTTTCACTTAGCCATAGAAGTCTACAATTTTAAATTTTGGCGAAGCCCCTAGAATTCGAAAAGCCGAATTGGGGCACTATATACGCCTAAATCGGACGTTGCCGATTCCTCGCCTAAAGCGGAAAAAATCTTCAAGGATTTTAAGACCTCTCGAACAGCGACCAGCTCTCGCCGCATCATGCCGATCAGTTTTTGGCTTTCTCTACTGAGATGCTCGTCTGGAAGAACCGGGACACAATCGCAGTAGTTCTCCCTGTGCTACCTTAGCCGATATAATGGAACGTAAGGTACCAAAACAAGGGAGCCGGGCAAACCCAACTATTGACCCAAGACATGATTCGGAGCTGATGCATATAATGCTATAAGTTTGGGGTACCGCACTGTTGAAAGTGTTTGGACTTGTCTTGCCGTATTATTGGGTGCCATAAGAAGCCCCTGGCAAACTGAACGTACCAAGGTGTACGGATGCAATATTAAATAAACATTTATAGGAAAAATGTGCAAATAGGAATAATAAGTTGGCGCTATATATTATTTCCCATTGATGAATAATACATCTAAGCGTATGTGTACAATGAATGCGTTAAGCAGAAGTAAATTGGACTATTTAACATGTCCTATCCAAGGGCGGGCCGCATGTAGGTATATAAAACAGGTATAACGATCGTGAACAGATTCCACCTGGGTATTCCCTTTGTGCGCAAAGCCTTTTGCCTCCTTGTTTTTTTCTCCTGTGCAAGTCCGACAATCCGGCTCTTCTGAAGAGGCTGCCCGAAAGCAGTGTCCTGAAAGATAAAGGGGGGTTATTAAAGTATGTTGCGGCTGTACCGCACTATCGACTGTGTCACTATTATGCCTCCGCCTATGCCCATGGTATTTTGAGTGCGTAATTGTGTACGCGCAGCACGAATGCTGCCTTGATGGGGCTGGAGTGGAGGCCGAACTGCTAGTCGCGCTCTTGGCGTGCCTGGCGATCCTGTTGCGGGGTACTCCAGACTCGCTTGACGGTGTTCGGGGTTGTTATCGCCGGATTGGTGGTTTGCCGGAGAAGGCTGCATTCTACTTTTGTCGTGAGGGCTGCGGTATGCTCTTCTGTACGGAGAGAGTGGTCCATGTTTCTGTTGACTGTTATGACCCCGCGAGGTCCTGGCATCTTGAGCTTGAGGTATGCATAGTATGGTACCGCATTGAATCGAGCGAATGCGGTTCGTCCAAGCAGTGCGTGATAACCATTACGGAAAGGGACGATATCAAAGATTAACTCCTCGCTTCGGAAGTTATCCGGAGATCCGAAGACCACTTCCCGTGTTATGGAGCCCGTGCAACGGGCCTCTACTCCTGGAATTACACCTTTGAAGGTGGTTTTGGTGGGCTTGATCCTCGAAGGGTCGATGCCCATTTTGCGCACTGTGTCCTGATAGAGCAGGTTCAGGCTGCTGCCGCCATCCATAAGGACTCGCGTGAGGTGGAATCCGTTGATGATTGGGTCTAGGACCAATGCAGCTGAACCACTGTGACGGATGCTGGTAGGGTGATCCCTACGATCAAAGGTGATCGGACAGGCTGACCATGGGTTGAATTTTGGGGCGACTGGCTCCATCGCATAGACGTCTCGTAGTGCTCGCTTCCGTTCCCGTTTGGGAATATGGGTGGTGTAGATCATATTGACTGTCTTCACTTGGGGAGGAAATTTCTTCTGTCCCCCCGTGTTCGGACGCCGGGGATCCTCGTCATCTTCACTGTGCAGCCCCTTGTCCTTGTTTTCGGCATTTATTTTTCCGGCCTATTTGAACACCCAGCAGTCTCTATTAGTGTGGTTTGCTGGCTTATCCAGGGTGCCATGAATCTAGCACGAGCGATCAAGTATGCGGTCCAGACTCGACGGTCCCTGATCGTTTCTTTTGAACGGCTTTTTCCGCTGACCAGATTTCGAGCCACTGAATCTGGCGTTGACTGCCGTGTCTTCAGTGTTGTCGCCATTGTTCCGTCGCTTATGTATGTTGCGCCATGGCTTGCCATTATTGTCGCGGACATCCAAGGTGCCGGAATTTATTGGTGTGGTGCTACTGCGAGCCAACCAGCTGTCCTCGCCCGCGCAAAAGCGGGTCATGAGTGTCGTGAGGGCCGCCATGGACTTTGGTTTTTCCTGGCCGAGGTGTCGGGCGAGCCACTCGTCACGGATATTATGCTTAAAGGCTGCCAGGGCTTCGGCGTCCGGACAGTCGACTATTTGGTTCTTTTTGGTTAGGAACCGAGTCAAGAATTTCCTGGCTGACTTTCCGGGTTGTTGGGTAATGTGGCTCAAGTCATCGGCGTCCGGTGGTCGCACGTACGTACCCTGGAAGTTGTCGAGGAATGCGTCCTCTAGGTTTTCCCAACTGCCAATGAAATTTGCCGGCAGGCAGTTTAGCCAATGTCGGGCCGGTCCTTTGAGCTTAAGGGGAAGGTACTTGATGGCGTGTAGATTGTCTCCGCGGGCCATGTGAATGTGGAGAAGGAAATCTTCGATCCATACTGCGGGGTCTATTGTGCCATCATATGATTCGATGTTTACGGGTTTAAACCTTTCTGGGAATTCATGATCCATCACTTCGTCAGTGAAGCAGAGGGGGTGTGCGGCGCCTCTATGCCGGGCTATGTGGCTACACGGTTTGAATGAGTCTGGTTGGCTGTATTCGCACCGGCCGGACTTGTTGATAGTGTATCCGGCGTGACGATCATCGTCACGTGTTGGGGTGTGCCCATGCGATCCGTAGATCGATCTTGGCTGTCCTGCCATGTTTTCCAGTATATCTTGCAGGTCCTGCCTATTGCCCCGGGCCATAGTGTATTGGCGTGGGGGTGCGGGCTGGTATTCGGGCTGATACGCCGTTTTATCCCGGCCATGAGGTGGTCAGTCAGCTGTGTGGCGCTCGAGTCCATATTCCTCAACTGCCAGGACTTCAGTCCATCTGTTTGTGAGCAGGTCTTGATCAGCTTGGAGCTGCTACTGCTTCTTTTTCAGGCTCCTCGCAGTGGCCATAAGCCGGCGTTTGAAGCGCTCCTGCTCCACGGGGTCCTCAGGCACGCCGAACTCGTCGTCGCCGAGGCTAATCTCGTCTTCGGAGGGGGGATGTAGTTGTCCTCCTCCGGATATCCGTTCGTCGCCTGTTCGTCTGGGCTGACCTGCTTGTCTTCCTGCTCGGCCTGCTCGAAGGCAGGCTGATTGGGGTTGTATTCATGTTCGGCACCATCCGGATTGTTTTCGTCTCCTATGCCGGTATTGTTGTGGCGGGGCTTGGAGCGGCACCGACAACGCCCATGCTTTGTTTTCTTCCTTGAGGGGTTATCCTCCATTGCCCCATCGCCATTGGTTTCTTTCGGAGTGTCCACCATATATATATCATATGAGGAGGTGGTTGTCCACCGCCCCATGGGCGGTGGTTCTTGTTCTTCTCCTACATCGTCGTCCATACTGTCGATGTCTTCAGAGTCGAAGTCAAGCACGTCGGTTAAATCATCGACCGTGGCAATGAAGTGGGTGGTGGGTGGGCAACAAATTCTGTCATCGCCTGCTTCCCACTCGAGCCGAACATAGTTCGGCCAAGGGTCTCCTGACAAAGAGAGAGACTTTAACAAGTTCAGCATGTCGCCAAAGGTTGGAAGATATCCGCCGCGGTGAACTCCATTACCGGAGCCCAACCAGATTCAGCGGGCTCGGGGGTGCGCGGACTGGAACCTACAGCCGGATACGAGTCCGGGGGTCCGGTGTCACAGGCTTCCTTGGGGGTGAAGTCTGTGTTCGGCTCTACCGCCAATGGGTGTGCGGCCTCCGGGGTGGGGTCCATCCACCCGTCCTCGAGCGACGCAATCTGCCCCGGATTTAGGTCCGGGGCTCCTGCAGGGGCAATATCCCGAGCATTGTCCGATAGCAGGTCTAAGCCGTGCTCATCGTGACTGTCCGGCGCTCCTGGCGCAGGCCCGAATCCGTTGAAGATCAAGTCTCCGCGGATATCGGCCGTGTAGTTCAAGTTTCCGAACCTGACCTGATGGCCAGGGGCGTAGCTGTCGATTTGCTCCAGGTGGCCAAGCGAATTGGCCCGCAGTGCGAAGCCGACGAACACGAAGATCTGTCCGGGGAGAAAAGTCTCACCCTGGACCGTGTTATTGTTGATGATTGAAGGAGCCATCGAGCCTTGAAGTGACGACACAGAGGAACTCTCAATGAAACCACCAATGTCGGTGTCAAAATCGGTGGATCTTGGATAGGGGGTCCCGATCTGTGCGTCTAAGGCTAATGGTAACAGGAGGCAAGGGACACGGTGTTTTACCCAGGTTCGGGCCCTCTCGATGGAGGTAAAACCCTACTTCCTGCTTGATTGATATTGATGATATGAGTATTACAAGAGTTGATCTACCACAAGATCGTAGAGGCTAAACCCTAGAAGCTAGCCTATGATGATTATGATCATGTCTGTAAGGACTAAACCCTCCGGTTTATATAGACACCGGAGAGGGCTAGGGTTTACATAGAGTCGGTTACAAAGAAGGAAATCTATTATCTGGATCGCCAAGCTTGTCTTCCATGCAAAGGAGAGTCCCATCCGGACACGGGACAAAGTCTTGAGTCTTGTATCTTCACGGTCCAATAGTCCGGCCAAAGTATGTAGTCCAGCTGTCCGGATACCCCCTAATCCAGGACTCCCTCGGTCGTGTCCTACAGTCAGTGTGTGCTCTAATACCATCTTGTAGCGACCAGACCTCAAACAGTCTGATCTCTGTGCATCAGTGTCATCCCTGGATCGGTAATGCTGACACGCACAGTACTTGAAGGATTTATAACAGAGTAGCAATCACACACTTATTACATCGAATGTCTCACAAGAGAACTTATTATGATAAATAAGGCTTAAGGCCATCTAATAACGATAACATCGGAAGGCTTGGAAGATAAGCGAGTCCATCAACTCCAACGGCATCACTGGACCACGACCTAAGGCACCTTACTCATCGTCTGAAAAGTCTGCAACATGAACGTTGCAGCCCGAAAACGGATCAGCACATGGAATATGCTGGCAATGTAACACATAGAGAGTAATGAATAGAAATAATGCTACACTACATGCATATATGGCTGGTGGAAAGCTCTATGGTTACAGTTTTTTGCATGAAGCCAATTTTTTCCTACAACAAAGGAATAAAATTTTATTTAACTATCATGGTGGTTGTTAAACATTGAGAAGGTTCACCCAACTCAATCCCAATTAAGCATCATCATTAAAACCCAACAAATTAAATTAAAGTAACATGATGAGATTCACATGACAATCCAAGAACCAGATACGCAAGATGTCCATAACTGGGGACACGGCTAACCATGATTAGTTTATACACTCTGCAGAGGTTTGCGCACTTTTCCCCACAAGACTCGATCTCCTCCGTTGGAATTCTCGCACTACATGGTGTTTGAGAAACGGATGACCGAGACATAGTTTTCAGAAGCGTTTTCACCTTACGATGGGTAGACAGTTACACCTATTTTCCCCTACATCTGCTAGTCTACCACTGTAAGAGTTCACAAAACTTAATCAACTATGCTAGATCCCATAGTAGCTTGCGGCTACACACAGAAGTTTCTAGCATGAATAATCTCATGATCCCTTTGAGCCTGTGTGGCAGTCCATAGGAGAATCACACGGTACCCCGGGATTTCAAAAAATACAGGCAACACTGGGTTCCCCAGGTGCCTCAATCCACCCAGATGTGTATTAAAGTTGCCACCTTAAGTTGAACCATTAATTAACAATACTCACATCTGTCATGGATACACTCACCCAATCCACGTCTACTACCATAGCATAGCGATATAAGCAAATGTAGAAGTAACTCCCAAAGGTTTGATAATAAACAGGTAATAGGCACTACCTCATCTACTTCCCAAACCCACATATTAAACAGATCCTAACCATGCAATTGTTTGAGGGTTGAGACTAGTGCATAAAAACTGGGTATGAAAGGGATATGATCAAAGTGTTACTTGCCTTGCTGATGATCCGTGAAACCTAGAGACTCGTAGTAGCAAGCGGCGCACTCCGGGTACTCTATCGCAAACAAACAAGCATACAATAAGCACTCATCTAATGCACAGGTAAAACTCAAATAAGAGATCCAACCAGAAAGTTCAACTTAAGAACTCCGGTTTGCAAAAAGAATCAAATCAAACGAAGCAACGAAAGTCAAACGGCGAAAGAAAGAAGCTTCGTTTACTAATCTGGACCTAAGTCAAATTTTACAATAGCAAAAACTTGTTTCAGTTGGTTAAACGGAAAGAGGGTTTCGGACGAAACTCTAGGCGCTTGAATCGCCTGATTCCGATAAACGAGGGAAAAGTTATACTAGAACGAAAATCGGATTAGAAATCGCGATCGGAAATAATCGCGGAAAAATCCGAGAAAAAGAAAAATGAACGAACAGGCTTACGAATGAACGTTCGCTGTTTGTGGCTAAACGACGAAAACCGTTCGTTAAAACGAATGTACGGACGAACGTCCGCAAAATAACTAAACTAAGAAAAACCGACGAACCGATCTAAAAAACGGATCTAGGGTTTTAAAAAAAGCCCGAACGGTTTTATAAAAAAAACCGGCGGTGGCGTCGGCGGCTACCTCGTCGGGTCCGGCGGGGCTCCGGGCTCCGGCGAGGCTGGGTGGCGTCAGCGGCGGCGGCGGAGGGCGGCGCGCGAGCGGGCGGCGGCGGCGAAGGGCATCGGCGGCGGTGGGCACGGCAAACGATGGCGCGGCAAGCGGCGGCGGCGGCGTGACAAGTGGCGGCGGCGGCTGCTGCTGCTGCTGCGGCTGCGGACGATGGGGCGGGACAGGGTGGTGCGGCGGGGCAGCGGGGTATTTAAAGGGGGAGGGGCCGGGGCCGGCTTGGGGAAGGGGCACCGGGGCGGCGGCAGACTCCCGGACTCCGGCGGAGTACGGTTCTGGCACGGGACGGGGAGGTGGCGCGGCTGGGCCGGCTGGGCCTTCGGCCCGGTCGGTCCGAACAGCTTTTTTTAAATAAAAAAGTCCGCCAAAACTTAAATAAATCCTAGAAAATAAAATAAAATTAAAAAAATGCCAAAATAAATTTTTGTTGTCTAAATAAAATATTTAGAACGCGATGAACATTTTGTTGGCCCAAAAATGCAATTTTGAAAAACGTGCAATTTTCCTAAATTCAAATAAAAATAGCGATAAACTCCGAAATAAAATCTTCTTTGATTTAATTATCGAATCTTCAATATTTCTTTATTTTGGGAAATTCATTTTATTCCCTCTCTTTTATTTCTGTATAAGAAATATTCGAAGATAAAAATAATTAAAATCAAATGATCCTATTTTCAAAATTTGAGAAAACTCAAATATGAAATTAACGAAATCTTCAACTCTCTCCGTGGGTCCTTGAGTTATGTGAAATTTCTAGGATCAAGCCAAAATGCAATAAAATATGATATGCAAGGATGATCTATTGTATAACATTCCAAATTGAAAATTTGGAATGTTACAGAAACCATGATATGAGAGGAATTAAGGAGATACAAAAGTTCAAGCTTGGGGATGCCCAAGGCACCCCAAGATAATATTTCAAGAAGTCTCAAGCATCCAAGCTTGGGGATGCCCCGGTAGGCATCCCACCTTTCCTCTTCAACAATTATCGGTTAGTATCGGTTGAACCTAAGTTTTTGCTTCTTCACATGAGTTGTGCTATCCTTGCAATGTCATTTTATTTTGCTTTGCTTGCTGTTTGAATAAAGTACCAAGATCTAAAATTCTTAAATGAGAGAGAGTCTTCACATAGTTGCATAATTATTTAGCTACTCATTGATCTTCACTCATATGTTTTTGGAGTAGTTTGTCATTTACTCATGTGCTTCACTTATATCCTATGAGTAAATGGTTGAATGAGTTGAATGTCATAAATCTGAAATTATATATGTTTCATTTGCTTATCCCATGGGGAGTAATGACTTCACATCTAAGAAGTAGAGGTTGTAAATTTATTAAAGGTTAGCAAGCATTGTATTGGTCATTTGAACAATTCATGAAAGAATATTGAAGGAAGAGAGATTTCACATATAAATACTATCTTAGACATCTTTTATAATTGTGAGCACTCATTAAGTATGACATGCTAAAGAGTTGATGTTGGACAAGGAAGACACTGTAATGGGTTATGTTTTCTCACATCTCAGTTAAAGTATATTGTCATGGATCATTCAAACATGTTGAGCTTGCCTTTCCCCCTCATGCTAGCCAAATTCCTTGCACCAAGTAGAGATACTACTTGTGCTCCCAAATATCCTTAAACCCAGTTTTGCCATGAGAGTCCACTATACCTACCTATGGATTGAGTAAGATCCTTCAAGTAAGTTGTCATCAGTGCAAGCAATAAAAATTGCTCTCTAAATATGTATGATCTATTAGTGTGAAGAAAATAAGCTTTATACGATCTTGTTATGGAAGCAATAAAAGCGACGAACTGCATAATAAAGGTCCATATACAAGTGGCAATATAAAGTGACGTTCTTTTGCACTAAGATTTTGTGCATCCAACCATAAAAGCGCATGACAACCTCTGCTTCCCTCTGCGAAGGGCCTATCTTTTACTTTATGTCTTTTACTTTATGCAAGAGTCAAGGTGATCTTCACCTTTCCCTTTTTCATTTTATCCTTTGGCAAGCACCTCGTGTTGAAAAGATCCTGATATATATATCCAATTGGATGTAAGTTAGCATGAACTATTATTATTGACATCACCCAAAGGTGAATACGTTGGGAGGCAACACTATAAGCCCCTATCTTTCTCAGTGTCCGATTAAAACTCCATAACCATAAATATTGCGTGAGTGTTAGCAATTGTAGAAGACTATATGATAGTTGAGTATGTGGAGTTTGCTAAATCAAAGCTCTGACATAGACCCTTCCTGAAAATAAGATGAATTATAATTGTTTGATGACTGAGAATGAAGTTTGCTATTTTTCAAGAAAGTTTATGGTCTATGCTTTAACATGTGAATAGCTTGTTACTTGATCTTGAGAAGTTTTATGAGATGAACTACTGTTATGACATATAATCATGCTAAAAAAGGTGATTGAAATTATCATTGATCAAACTTGTGCACCTTCTAGCATTCACACTTCATAAATTCTTTCTTTTATCATTTACCTACTCGAGGACGAGCAGGAATTAAGCTTGGGGATGCTGATACGTCTCCAACATATCTATAATTTATGAAGCATTCATGCTATTTTATTATCTGTTTTGAATGATTACGGGCTTTATTATACACTTTTATATTAATTTTGGGACTAACCTATTAACCGGAGGCCCATCCCATATTGCTGTTTGATTGCCTATTTCAGTGTTTCGAAGAAAAGGAATATCAAACAGAGCCCAAATGGAATGAAACCTTTGGAAAAGTTATTTTTGGAACAGAAGCAATCCCGGGAACTTGGAGTGCAAGCCAGGGAAGTGTCGAGGAGGCCACGAGATAGGGGGTGCGCCCACCCCCCTGGGCGTGCCCTCCACCCTCATGGGCCCCTCGAGGCTCCCCCGACCGACTTCTTTCGCCTATATATTCCCATATACCCTAAAACCATCAGAACACAAGATAGATCGGGAGTTCCGCCGCCGCAAGCCTCTGTAGCCACCAAAAACCTCTCGGGAGCCCGTTCCGGCACCCTACCGGAGGGGGGATCCCCTTCATCATCCCGGCGCTCTCCATGACGAGGAGGGAGTAGTTCACCCTCGGGGCTGAGGGTATGTACCAGTAGCTATGTGTCTGATCTCTCTCTCTCTCTCTCTCTCTCGTGTTCTCTCTATGGCACGATCTTGATGTATCGCGAGCTTTGCTATTATAGTTGGATCTTATGATGTTTCTCCCCCTCTACTCTCTTGTAATTGATTGAGTTTTCCCTTTGAAGTTATCTTTTCGGATTGAGTCTTTAAGGATTTGAGAAAACTTGACGTATGTCTTGCCGTGCTTATCTGTGGTGACAATGGGATATCACGTGATACACTTGATGTATGTTTTGGTGATCAACTTGCGGGTTCCGCCCATGAACCTATGCATAGGGGTTGGCACACATTTTTTGTCTTGACTCTCCGGTAGAAACTTTGGGGCACTCTTTGAAGTACTTTGTGTTGGTTGAATATATGAATCTGAGATTGTGTGATGCATATTGTATAATCATGCCCACGGATACTTGAGGTGAAAATGGAGTATCTAGGTGCCATTAGGGTTTTGGTTGATTTGTGTCTTAAGGTGTTATTCTAGTATGAACTCTATGATAGATTGAACGGAAAGAATAGCTTCATGTTATTTTACTACGGACTCTTGAATAGATAGAACAGAAAGGATAACTTTGAGGTGGTTTCGTACCCTACCATAATCTCTTCGTTTGTTCTCCGCTATTAGTGGCTTTGGAGTGACTCTTTGTTGCATGTTGAGGGATAGTTATATGATCCAGTTATGTTATTATTGTTGAGAGAACTTGCACTAGTGAAAGTATGAACCCTATGCCTTGTTTCCTAGCATTGCAATACCGTTTGTGCTCACTTTTATCATTAGTTACCTTGCTGTCTTTATATTTTTAGATTAAAAAAACCTATATCTACTATCCATATTGCACTTGTATCACCATCTCTTCGCCGAACTAGTGCACCTATACAATTTACCGTTGTATTGGGTGTGTTGGGTACACAAGAGACTCTCTGTTATTTGGTTGCAGGGTTGTTTGAGTGAGACCATCTTCATCCTACGCCTCCTACGGATTGATAAACCTTAGGTCATCCACTTGAGGGAAATTTGCTACTGTCCTACAAACATGTGCACTTGCAGGCCCAACAACGTCTACAAGAAGAAGGTTGTGTAGTAGACATCACTTGTCCATCTTCATCTTGCTTGTTTCGAAACACCCATTTGGTTCCAATGACATTGTACTTCTCATCGGGCTTATCTACCAATGTCCACACTTGGTTCCTCTCAAAGTTGTGTAGCTCTTCATGCACAGCATTTATCCAATCCGAATCTTATAATGCTTCTTCAACCTTCATAGGTTCAATGCTAGAAATGAATGAGTAATGTTCACAAAAGTTCTCTAAACGATATTTTGAGCAAATAATTCTCCCAGTTTGAATGTCATCAAAGATTTATTCGACGGGATGATCTCTTGAAACTCTTGCTTGAACTCGTGGTAGCTTTTGTTTGGGTCGGGGTGGAACATCCTCTTCATTTTCTTGTTCTTCCTCTTATCTTTCTTCATTGTTGTTGGCGTTGTTGTTCTCCCTTGGAGGTGGGGAAGGAGGTCGTCGAGGTTCATCTTGTTTTACATCCTCGTTCTCATCGGCTTGACGTGTCCCACTTGTGGATGCATCTAAGTCAACTCGTGGTTCACCTTGGCGTGAGGTAGAGGCTTCCACTTGGACAGACGAGGTACTCTCCTTCACCTCCATTGGGCGAATCTTGTCGATAGACAAGTCTTGGATTGCTTCCGAAGGATCTTTGTCACCTACATCAATTGGCAATTGCTATACTTGCGAGCCGTTAGAATCATCAAACTTCACATCTACCATCTCTTCAACCTTTTGGGTGAAATTGTTGTAGACAAGGTAAGTGTGAGAGTTCGAGTCATAACCGAGTAGGAAACCTTCATGAGACTTAGGAGCAAATTTCAAACGACGATGCTTATCAAGAATATAACACTTTGAGCCGAATACTTGAAAGTATCCAACTTGGAGTTTGTTACCGGTGAGAAGCTCGTATGCCGTCTTGCCGAGTAGCTTGTGAAGATATAGACGATTCATTGCATGACAAGCTGTCTCAATCGCTTCCGCCCAAAAGTGTTTTGGCGTCTTGTAGTCATCAAGCATCATTCTCGCCATTTCGATGAGGTCCGGTTCTTCCTCTCAACAACTCCATTTTGTTGAGGTGTGTACGTAGTCGAGAACTCATGTGAGATCCCTTCTTCGTCAAGAAAGGTGTCCACATTGGCGTTCTTGAACTCCATTCCGTTGTCGCTGTGAACCTTTTTGATCTTCACTTCAAATTTATTTTGGGCCTTCCTAGCGAAGTTTTTGAAGATCTTTTGGACCTGCGATTCATCATCAAGGAAGAACACCCATGTAAATCTTCGAAAATCATCAACGATGACTAGTCCAAACGAGTTACCACCGAGACTCTTGTAGGCGTTGGGACCAAAAAGATCCATGTGAAGTAGCTGGAGCGGTCTTCTCGTGGTCATGATGTTCTTCACGGGGTGGCTTCCTCCAACCTGTTTTCCTGCTTGGCAAGCGCTGCAAAGTCTATCCTTATCAAATATGACATCTTTAACACAAAGGATATGATCACCTTTAATAAGCTTGTCAAGGTTTCGCATGCCCACATGACCTAACCGTCTGTGGCACAACCAGCCTTTGGAAGATTTAGCAATTAAGCAAGTTCTAGGTTGAGCCTTTTTAGTAAAATCAACAATGTATAGATCACCTCTACGTATGCTTGGCAAGCAGGAAAAAAAGTTCTAGGTAAAGACCATTTTATGATTATCTCTTCGAAACACTTGGCAATCTATTTCTAAATAGGACATTGAATCCAAAGTCAGCTAGTCTAGATACAGAAAGTAGATTATAGCCAAGAGATTCAACGAGCATAACATTTTGTATGGAACTGTTCATGTGAGATGGCCACCTTACCGAGGCCAACCACCTTACCCTTTGAGTTATCACCGAAGGTGACATACTTTCGAGGGCCATCATTTTCAGCAAGCTCATGGAACATATCTTTATCTTCGGTCATGTGATCAGTACATCCACTATCAAGGACCCATTCCTTTCCTCCAGCCATGTAGCCGCGAAGGTTAGCCATAAGACCAAAGTGTCTCATAGACTCTTCAAGATCAAAGTCATTATCATCATCCTCGTCATAGTATCCATGTTCAACATCATCTGGCAAATGATCATTTCCTAGAGAGAGTGATTCATTAGATATATGATTTTGACAATGTTCATCTCTATGAATTTTGATAGCTTCGGAAATAATATTGCTAATGATTCCAACACCTCCTTTGGCACGCATAAGATTGGTAACCTCAAATAAACAATTTACAAACTTAGGATCATTGGGATTTATCTTATTCAAAGCAATAGACTTATGAAGAATCTCATCTAAGTTTTTCAAGGAATAGTCTGGAAATCATTCTTCAAGGAATCTCCATATAGTATAAGCACAATCAAGAGTTGGCAAGAGAGCAATCAAATTTCTAGGCAAGCCTCTAGTGATAAGATTGATAGTTCTAAGATTGCGAATCATGTCAAGAGACTCATCATGGGTAGGATGCAAGGGATCAACAAGGGGTTCACAAGGAGTAGTAATGTACTTGTTCAAGCGATATTCATGAAAAATTCCAAGCATCTAATTTTTTTCACTCACTAAAGAACTCTCCATCAAGTATAGGCACTCTACGTCTAAGACTCCCCAACATAGACTCATCCATCTTCCTCCAATGGTGATTAAACCAAAGAAGTGGAGACCAATGCTCTGATACCAATTGAAATGATCGAGAAGAGGTGTCTAGAGGGGTGATTAGACCCTCAACAAATAAAGTTAGTAGTTTTTAAGATATTCAAGTTGAGGTGGTAGATTAACACAATTTCAAGCATACACAATACAATTCAAGCAAGCATGCAAAGAGTATATGAGCAGCGGAAAGTAAAGCATGCAACTTGAAAGAAAGTAAAGGGATGGGATTGGAGTGTGCAAACGCAACTGGAGACACGGAGATTTTTGGCGTGATTCCGATAGGTGGTGCTATCGTACATCTACATTGGTGGAGACTTCAACCTACGAAGGGTAACGGTTGCGCGAGTCCATGGAGGGCTCCACCCATGAAGGGTCCACGAAGAAGCAACCTTGTCTATCCTACCATGGCCATCGCCCACGAAGGACTTGCCTCACTAGGGGATCTTCACGAAGTAGGCGATCTCCTTGCCACAAACTCCTTGGTTCAACTCCACAATCTTGACGGAGGCTCCCAAGTGACACCTAACCAATCTAGGAGACACCACTCTCCAAAAGGTAATAGATGGTGTGTTGATGATGAACTCCTTGCTCAAATGATAGTCTCCCCAACACTTAACTCTCTCACACAGATTTGGCTATGGTGGAAAGATGATTTGAGTGGAAAGCAACTTGGGGAAGGCTAGAGATCAAAATTCTTGTGGTTGGATTGGAATATCTTGGTCTCAACACATGAGTAGGTGGTTCTCTCTCAAGAAATGAATGCTGGAAGTGTAGGCACGTTCTAATGGCTCTCCTCATGAATGAATAATGGGTGGATGGGTATATATAGCCTCCACACAAAATCTAGCCATTACACACATATTCCCAACCTCGGTGGGACCGAATCATAAAACTCGGTCAGACTGATTCATGTCAAAATGTGAACGTTAGAGTTTTCGATTGGACCGACATAGTCAACTCGATGAGACCGATGTGCAGGGGTTAGGGTAAAACCTCAACTAGGTTTGAACGATTACTCAAACTCGGTGAGACCAATTTTGGTAATGAGTAAACAGAAGATTGATCAAGCAAACTCGATGGGACCGACTGAACAACCTCAGTTAGACCGAAAATGTTACAATAGATCACACAGATTTTGCATGCCCATCTCGGTGAGACCGAGATCCCATCAGTGAGACCGAAGTGACTAGGGTTTGGAAGTGGCTGGATTAGATGAAACTCGGTGGCGCCGGATAGACAAAATCGGTGGGGCCGAGTTTAACATTTAGGTTTAAGACATATGTGGAAATGAGAAAGTGGTTGAGGGTTTTGGAGCATATCACTAAGCATTTTGAGTAAGTAAGCCATTAAGGAACACCTCATCCCCTTTTAATAGTATTGGCTTTCCTATGGACTCAATGTGACCTTGGATCACTAAAATGAAAATGTAGAGTCTTGAGCTTGTTGCCAATATGTGTCCTTAGCATTTTGAAGGGTTCCACATCCTATTGTCCATGTCCATGCCACTCCAATGTGGAACTCATCTGAAATATACTGGGTAGAAATATTATCCAACAAGAGATATGTTGACATAAATTATCAAAATCACCTGGGGAGCACTTGTGCTTTCAGTAAAGTACCCCGGCATGGTTGCATATGCTCCAAGTCGTGCATGTACTATGACCCAGATGCTCTATGACCCACATGTCGGCGAAAGGGAGCACGTGGAAATAGCCTAGGAGTACATATAGGAGGATAAATGCGTGAAAAATATGTACTATGAAGCGTAGTTGCGGTTCAAAAAGGAGACCTAAAGTGATGACAGGTATAGGTCGCACCCACCCAACTAGTGGTACTAGACGTACGACTACTTTTTCCCTAAAAAAGATGTACAAGTGCTTGATAACCCACAAGTATAGTGGATCGCAACAGCTTTCGAGGATAGAGTATTCAATCCAAATTTATAGATTCGACACAAAGAGAGCCAAAGAATATTTGCAAGTATTAGCAGATGAGTTGTTAATTCAACCACACCAGGAGATTAATTATCTATAGCAAAGTGATTAGTAGCAAGCTAGTTTGATAGTTTAGATAATCGTGATAGCAGCAATAGTAACGGTAACAGTGATAGCAGTATTTTTTGTAGCAAGTGCAACATTAACGATAGCAGTAGTAACTTAGCAAGAACAATATAGGATGAATTCGTAGGCATTGGATCGGTAATTTGTTGGATGATATTCATCATGTAACAGTCATAACCTAGGGCGATACGACACTAGCTCCAGTTCATAAATATAATGTAGGCATGTATTTCGTAAATAGCCATACGTGCTTATGGAAAGAACTTGCATGACATCTTTTGTCCTATCCTCCCGTGGCAGCGGGGTCCAATTGGAAACTAAGGGATATTAAGGCCTCCTTTTAATAGAGAACCGAAACAAAGCATTAACACACGGTGAATACATGAACTCCTCAAACTATGGTCATCAGCATGGACGGGTGGTCCTCCTGGGTCCAGCTGACCGGGCGATGCGACTAGTGCATGTACTCGGGCACGGCCGGGACGATGGTGTTCACCTCCTGCCGAAGCAGGCGCTCGCTATGCTTGTCGCCGCCCATGCTGGTGAAGACGATGTAGAAAACGTTCGGGTTGGGAAAGACGTCATCGCGCATGTTGCCAGCTGCCGGGGGTGGGGCGACGGCGGGGGCGGCTGCCCTGCACCTGGCGCTGGGGAGGAGGCAGTGGGATGTCGTCCCTCATTATGCATTGGGTGATGGTGCACTGCCAGAGCATGTGCGTGGAGGGCCTCGCGCCACTCTGGTGATTGCAGGGAGCGTTGATCATATGCTTGAAGCTCATGGCGGATTACAAGGCGGTCTTGCCAGTTCACTGACATCGACCACCGCCCTGCTCGGCCGGGGGCGCTTGCTCAGCCGCGACGATGAGATGGTTGTCGTAATGGGGAGCCGGCCGCTCGCCCTTATGCTTGATGTTCTACTGATGGTTCTGCTAGCGGCTGCTCTCGCCAGCCGGCTTGGAGGGCGGCGTTGGCAACGCCTTGCCGGCGCCAACCTGTTGGAGATATGCCCTAGACGCAATCATGTATGATGATATTTCCTATGTGTTTATGAATAAAGATAGTCCTTGGATGTAATCAATGATACGTGTTGGCAAGTATGTGACTTGTCTGTGAGATCTTGTGTTGTATGATACATCCTAGATTGTCCCTAGTCGCAAGTGACGTGTGGGCACATGTCTGACTAGACTAGCATATGGCACGGTGGATGGCTCGGTCTCACTAGCCATGAAGCATTGGATGCTAACCGGATAATATGGACTCAGAAGGATATGGTCGGATCCGACATAGTCGAATCCAAGTCGAGATAAGGTCCGAGTCGGACAGACCCAACTATGAGACGCAGCGATATGTCATCTGTGAGTCTCTAGTACAACATACGTTATATGTCCTAAGACCTGAGCTAACGCATGTACTCGGGATGGTGACAGACTTACTTTGGGCCGACCAAACGCTACTCCGTGACTGGGTAGTTACAAAGGTAGGTTTTGGGTTTGTCCAGTCCCATGCTGCGAGACATGGTCAAGCAAGATGGGATTTGCCCCTCCGATCAGGAGAGATATACTCTGGGCCCCTCGTGTGATCCAACCAGGATAAGCATGGCCATGCGACAAGGATTATGAGACAATCCGGATAGTGGTCGGTATCACTGAACGAGAAAGAGGTCGGGCTAACACAAGGATGATAGTCTCTCCTTTAGCCCGACAACATATATCGTGCGGCAAAGGGAACAGAAGTGTGACATGTTGTACAGGTTCACCTAACCAGCTCCATAGTCTGCTTGGTGTTCGACATGCCTTGCTAGAGGCCGCTACCAACCGTGTAGTTCGGAGGTGATTCGAACTGCGACCAAGCCGACTTGAACCTAAGGGGTCGCGCGCTTAAGGGAAGGAACCTACGAGGTCGGATCCGAGGACACTGGTCGGATGTGATCCGAGCTGTATTCGGATAGTGGTTGAGTAGACTTGTGGGCTTTAGGGTCCGTGCGAGGCCCAAGTGTTGAGCCCGCGACGAACGCCTATATAAAGTGGAGGTGCGGCACACTCATGATGTTGATCGCTTGGGCGCTGTCACTAGGGTTTGCATGTGCTGCAACTAGCCACCTCCACTCACTGCCGACTGTGTGATCGGACCTAGCAGTCCACCGCACGGTGTTCCTCCTGCACGCGCGGATACCGTTAGAGGCGGTGCACTTGCGCCGCTCCAGCGAACCTGTTTGCGGGATCCGATCGGCTACATGGGAGATCGGCTAGGAGGATACGACTCCGAGAACGCAAGGCGACTCAGGGAACGCGCTGCCTCAACTCTACTTCCGTTGCACGACACTGCACGTCTAGTGGTAACGATCTATGATCCATCTCCCATAGCATGTTCTTGGTTGTTCTGTGCGTAGGAATTTTTAATTTGTAGTCGACGCACCCTACCATAGAACCCAACAGTGGTATCAGAGCCTCTGCTATAGAATTTGGATTCAGATCGTATGCATATTAGATATGTGGAGGCGGCAGATGAGATCTGTTGCTGTTTATGAGATTGTCTATGTGCACGGTTGATGTGATCAACTGCACATGGGGATCGTTGAAGCTACATTTTCTGTCAATCGGGATCGATGAGGTCGTGACACGATATACCCCTGCCGGTCGGTCATCCGCCATCGGGGTTAACAGTGAAACGTAAACCCGAATCGTACTCGCGATGATCGATAAGATCAATCGGATCAGAGAATTCGGCGTGATCGGAGTTCAGATGTGATCTGTGATTTCTGAAAACGTCGGGACCGCCGTGTCCGTAGCGCCGTGTATTTCATACCCGACACACAAACCGATAGAATGCGATTCTATGCATAACTTTGTTTTGCAGGTTTGAAGTGAATAGTATGGCTCATGTGTATGTGATCCATGTGTGTAATTTATACATGGCCTGCGTGTCATGTTTGTCAGCCGACAGGAGCCAAAGTGCTGTCATTATATTGTATAACGACCTGCATGTCAACTTGTGACTCTATGTAAAATTCATTACTAGTTGTAGTAGTTGGATAATAGAGATCAGGTTGGTGGCTTGGCGTCCCGACGTGACAAACAAGATGGAGTTACTAGATGGTCATCAGAGTCGGAGCCGACCTGGAAGAACGTCCATGAAGGAGCCATACTAGTTCACAAGATGTGTTTATTTGTGATTATTATGCTTCTTTATTTCTATGCATGTCAGAATGGTAGAATGATCCCTCAAGAATAACAAGCGAATTGCCATCTCTGATGTTGCACCTTCGCACATCAAGTACGTCTAGTAGTGGGCTCATAAAATTGGGGTGCTGCTGGATGTCCTTGAACTGAAGGGTTCGTGTCGGACACGGACATGCACTGCGTCAGGTTAACTTGACAAGGCTATCAAAACGGTTTTGGGCCTTGTGGCAAAGAAGGTTGGGCGCCGGGGTATGAGATACCTTCCCGACCGACAGGAGTCTTATAGAGATACGATTAGCAAGGAGTTGCTTACCAGATAGGTATGTTGGCTAGCAGTGATGCTGAAGCTCACTAGTCGCATGCACTAGTCGGATCCTGAATCACTGAGAGTTTGCGGAGGGATGCTGACTTCAGTGGGAGTATTTCTGTTTTGGCTTGAATTACTCTACATAAACACATTGCTTAGTGGTTGCATATTTTCTGTTGTAGATCAATGGCACCACCTGCTCAACCCAACTTTGCATTGAAATCAATTCTGGAAAAGGATAAACTGAATGGAACAAACTTTACCACCTGGTATAGAAATCTGAGAATTGTTCTCAAGCATGATAAAAAGGAACATGTTCTAGAAGATCCACTTCCAGAGGAACCTGCCGATAATGCTAATGCCACAACTAAGAATGCCTACCAGAAACTCGTTGATGAATCAATGGAGATCAGCTGTCTGATGCTAGCTTGTATGGAGCCCGATTTGCAACAGCATTTCAAAAATGTTGAGGCTTACGATATGATCGAGAGTCTCAAGAGCATGTTTCAGACACGGGCTAGGACCGAAAGGTTCAATGTTTGGCAATCCTTGATGGATTGCAATCTGAAGGAAGGTGATCCACTGAGCCCACATGTGATCAAAATAATTGGATATGTGCAAGCTCTGGATCATTTGGGCTTCCCGCTCTTGGATGAGCTGGCTACTGATGCTGTTCTGGGTTCTCTTCCGCCCAGCTATGGGACGTTCATACCGAACTATCATATGCATGACATGGATAAGAAGCTCACTGAATTGCATGGGATGCTCAAAGTGGCAGAGCGGGATATTAAGAAAGGCACGCATCAAGTGTTGATGGTGCCAAAATCGACTAAGTTCAAGAAGAGTTCGTCCAAGAAAAAGGCTAAGGCAAAGGGCACGGAGACGGTAACCTCCGCAGTTGTGCCGAAGTCTGGACCGGACTCGAAGACCTTTTGCTATCCTACTGCAAGGAAACTGGTCATTGGAAGAGGAACTGTAGCAAGTGGCTTGCAGAGCATGGCAAGAAGGCCGGGAATGCCGCTTCAGGCAATGGTACACTTATTGCATATGTTATAGATATTTACCTTAGTGACATACCTAGTAGCTCTTGGGTATTTGATACCGGATCGGTTGTTCACATATGCAACTCGATACAGGGGCCCGTAAGAACTAGGCGTGTGGCACAAGGGGAGATTGACATCAGGGTCGGCAACAAAGCAAGAGTTGCTGCGTTGGAGGTCGGCACGATGCAACTCTAGCTTCCTTCTGGATTTATTTTGGAATTGAATAATTGTTATTACATTCCTGCACTTAGTCGGAACATTATTTCTGCCTCCTGTTTGATGAGTCAAGGTTATGAAATCAATTTAAAGGACAATGGTTGTTCGATATTTTTGAATGGTATGTTCCACGGCTATGCACCCATTGTTGATGGGCTATTTATATTGAATCTAGAATAGGAACCGGTCTATAACGTGAATGTCAAGAGGCATAAGCCTAATGAGATAAATCCGACATACTTCTGGCATTGCCGGCTTGGACACATTAGTTTGAAATGCATGAAGAAGCTCCATGATGATGGGCTCATAACTTTGTCCGACTTCGGGTCGTTCGAGACATGTGAATCATGCTTGCTCGGCGAGATGACTAAGTCTCCTTTCGCAAAGAGTTGCGAGAGGGCGTCCGAGCTGTTCGAACTTATACAGAGTGATGTGTGTGGTACAATGAGCACAACTGCCAGAGGTGGCTATCATTACTTCGTGACTTTTACCGATGACTTGAGTAGATATGGATATATCTATTTGATGAGGCACAAGTCGGAAACTTTTGAAAAGTTCAAAGAGTTTCAAAATGAGGCTGAGAATCAACTCGGCAAGACTATAAAACTTCTGCAATCTGATCATGGAGGTAAGTACATGAGTCAGGGGTTTGATGATCATCTGAAAAGTCGAGGTATAGTACCTCAGTTCACACCTCCGGGTACGCCACAGAGAAACGACATGTCATAATGGAGGAATAGGACCTTGTTGGACATGGTCTGGTCTATGATGAGCAAATCGGATTTACCCTTGTCATTCTGGGGATACGCTCTAGAAACTGCAGCTTTCACACTTAACAGGGTACCATCAAAATCCATAGACAAGACACCACATGAGATGTGGACCGGGAAGAGTCCCAGTTTGTCTTTTCTAAAGATTTGGGGTTGTGAAGCATTTGTCAAGCGACTTATGTTGGACAAGCTTACACCCAAGTCGGATAAATGCATATTCATGGGATATCCGAGGGAAACCTTGGGATATAGCTTCTACAACCGGGAAGAGAACAAAGTGTTTGTTGCTCGGAACGGGGTTTTCCTTGAGAAAGAGTTTCTCGGTCGGGAGGCCAGTGGGAGGACGGTCCAACTTGAAGAAATTCGAGAACCACTCGGGGACAGCTCGGCTAGTGATGAGATCATACCGGAGTCAGCCAGGGAACCCGTAGTGGAAGCGGCACCGGAACCATGGAGGTCGGAAAGATTGCGCAGAGTGCGCGATGTATTGTTGCTAGAAAGCGACGAACCGGCCACATATGTGGAAGCGATGGTGAGCCCAGATTCCGAGGCATGGCTGGAGGCCATGAGATCCGAGTTAAAGTCCATGGATGAGAATCAAGTCTGGGACTTGGTTGATCCGCCGCCTGGCGTAACAGCCATTGGTTGCAAATGGGTCTTTAAGAAGAAAACCGATGTGGATGGAAATGTTCAGATCCACAAAGCTCGGCTTGTCGCTAAGGGTTATGGACAAGTTCAAGGAATTGACTACGACGAGACTTACTCGCCAGTAGCGATGCTGAAGTCGGTGAGGATCGTACTAGCTATAGCTGCATATTTCGATTATGAGATATGGCAGATGGATGTCAAAACGGCTTTCCTTCACGGAAATTTAACCGAGGACGTGTATATGATACAGCCCGAGGGTTTTGTCGATCCGACCAGCACTAGTAAGGTATGCAAGCTCAAGAGATCCATTTATGGGTTGAGGCAAGCATCTCGGAGTTGGAATATTCGTTTTGATGAGGTCGTCACTGGTCTTGGTTTCATCAAAAGCAAAGAGGATGCTTGTTTATACAAGAAGTTAAGTGGGAGCTCGATAGTATTTTTGATCTTGTATGTGGATGACATACTACTGATCAGGAATGATGTTTTGATGCTGAACTCGGTCAAGGAGTCATTGAATGGCAAGTTTTTGATGAAAGACCTTGGTGAGGTAGTGTATATTTTGGGCATTAAGATCTATAGAGATAGATCGAGGAGGCTGCTCGGCTTAAGCCAAAGCACGTACATAGATAAAGTGTTGAAGCGGTTCAACATGAGTGAGGCGAAGAAATGGTTCTTGCCACTCTCACATGGTATAAGGCTAAGCGAGACTCAGAGTCCTTCGACATCTGATGAGCAAAGCAGGATGAGTAGGATTCCGTATGCCTCGGCAATCGGATCCATCATGTATGCCATGATATGTACAAGGCCCGATGTTGCTTTTGCAATAAGCCTAACAAGCAGATACCATGCCAACCTAGGTGAGAGTCACTGGGCAGCGGTAAAGACTATTTTGAAGTACCTAAAAAGGAATAAAGAGATGTTCCTAATTTATGGAGGTGAGGAAGAGCTCGTCGTGAGGGGTTACGTCGATGCTAGTTTCCAAACCGGTAGAGATGATTGTCGATCATAGTCTGAATTCATGTACGTCCTGAACGGAGGGGCAGTGCACTGGATGAGTTCCAAGTAGGATACAGTGGCCGATTCTACCACACAAGCCGAATACATTGCGGCTTGTGAAGCTGCAAAGGAAGGTGTTTGGATCCGGCATTTTTTGGATGATCTTGGTATTTTTTTTCCCAGCCTCGGTGAAACTGTTGGACCTTTATTGTGATAATTCTGGTGCCATCGCACAAGCCAAGGAGCCGAGGAATCACCACAAGGTCAGACACATAGATCGGAAATATCACCTGATACGAAAGATCGTAAATAATGGTGATGTAGAGTTATGCAAGATTCACACGAATGCAAATGTTGCGGATCCGTTGACTAAGCCGCTTCCACAACCCAAGCATGAGGGGCACGTTAGAGCTATGGGCATTCAATGTCTATCTGATTGACTCTAGTGCAAGTGGGAGACTGTTGGAGATATGCCCTAGAAGCAATCATGTATGATGATATTTCCTATGTGTTTATGAATAAAGATAGTCCTTGGATGTAATCAATGATACTTGTTGGCAAGTACGTGACTTGTCTGTGAGATCTTGTATTGTACGATACATCCTAGATTGTCCCTAGTCACAAGTGACGTGTGGGCACATGTCTGACTAGACTAGCATATGACACGGTGGATGGCTCGGTCTCACTAGCCATGAAGCATTGGATGCTAACTGGATAATATGGACTCGGAAGGATCTGGTCGGATTCGATGTAGTCGAATCCGAGTCGAGATAAGGTCCGAGTCGGACAGACCCAACTATGTGACGCAGCGATATGTCATATGTGAGTCTCTAGTACAACATACATTCTATGTCCTAGGACCTGAGCTGACGCATGTACTCGGGATGGTGACAGACTTACTTTGGGCCGACCAAACGCTACTCCATGACTGGGTAGTTACAAAGGTAGGTTTCGGGTTTGTCCAGTCCCATGCTGCGAGACATGGTCGAGCAAGATGGGATTTGCCCCTCCGATTAGGAGAGATATACTCTGGGCCCCTCGTGTGATCCGACCAGGATAAGCATGGCCATGCGACAAGGATTATGAGATAATCCGGATAGTGGTCGGTATCACTGGAACGGGGAAGAGGTCGGGCTAACACAAGGATGATAGTTCCGCCTTGAGCCCGACAACATATATCGTGCGGCAAAGGGAACAGAAGTGTGACATGTTGTACAGGTTCGCCTAACCAGCTTCATAGTCTGCTTGGTGTTCGGCATGCCTTGCTAGAGGCCGCTACCAACCGTGCAGTTCAGAGGTGTTTCGAACTGCAACCAAGCCGACTTGAACCTAAGGGGTCGCGCGCTTAAGGGAAGGAACCTACGAGGTCGGATCTGAGGACACTGGTCGGATGTGATCCGAGTTGTATTCGGATTGTGGCCGAGTAGACTTGTGGGCTTTAGGGTCTGTGCGAGGCCCAAGTGTTGAGCCCACGACGGATGCCTATATAAAGTGGAGGTGCGGCACACTCATGTTGTTGATCGCTTCGGCGCTGTCACTAGGGTTTGCATGTGTTGCAACTAGCCACCTCCACTCACCGCCGACTGTGTGATCGGACCTAGCAGTCCGCCGCACGGTGTTCCTCCTGCACGCGTGGATACCATTAGAGGCGGTGCACTTGCGCCGCTCCGGCGAACCTGTTCGCGGGATCCGATCGGCTACCTGGGAGATCGGCTAGGAGGAGACGACTCCGAGAACGCAAGGCGACTCAGGGAACGCGCTGCCTCAACTCTACTTCCGCTGCACGGTAGTGCGCGTCTAGTGGTAACGATCTGTGATCCATCTCCTGTAGCATTTTCTTGGTTGTTCCGCGCGTAGGAATTTTTAATTTGCAGTCGACGCACCCTATCGTAGAACCCAACACATCCACCACTACTTGAACCTTCATGGCGGTGTCGGTTGTGGCGTACTTGTCCACCGTGGCCATGAGCGCGGCCATCATGGTTGGTTCGGAGCGTAGAAGCTTGTGCTTGAGCAGGGTGCCATCTCGGCACCCGTTAATGAAGTACTAGATGGCCTGGACCTCATGGACCCCCACACAGTTGTTCCGGAGTTCGGTCCAGCGTGTGAGGTATTGGCGGCCGGTCTCCTCCGGCCCCTGCACGCACATGGCGAGTTGGCGAGGCCAACCAAGCCGCTTGTAGGTGCCGGTGAAGTTGCGCACGAACGCCTACTCGAAGTCGAGCCAGGAGTTGATCCTATCAGCCACGTCCGGGCCGAGCCCTGCAGCATGAGGGGCGCATAACACACGGCTAGGTGTCGGTTTCCACCCGCAATGCCGATGGCGGTGGTGTAGTCAATGAGCCACTCCTCCGGCTTGGTGGTACCGTTGTACTTGGGGGTGTCGTGGGAGAGAATGAACCCTTTGGTGAAAGGCTCGTCTCGAATGCGCGGGCTGAAGCAGCTTGGACCGACCGCGTCCTCCTCCTCCAGCTAGAGGGTAAGAGCCAGCTGCTCGATGCGGTGGCGAGCATCATTGTTGTTGATGTCGCGCAGGCCCAGCCAGCTGGCGACCAGGCCGCGGGGAGCCGGCCCGGCTGAAGCCGACTGGGTGGGACATCCGAGTGACTGGGGAGCCTCTTGTCGGCGTCGGGTATCTTGAGCCGGCCCGCCGTCTTGGGTGTCGGCAACGGTGAGGGCGCGGTTGTGCCGGGTTCAGCTACTCCGGGCCCTGGCGGACTGGCCCTCGTTGGGATGCGGAGAAGACATCGTGTTCCGCTCGGGGTCCTTGGAGCGGTGTGAGACGGACGCCGCGGGAGCCACCGGGGCGGAGTCAAGGCACTTCTGCTGCGCGTTTGTAACGGCGAGAAGCTCACGGATGCACTGTTGTCGCTGCTACAACTCTTCACTCTGCAGGAGTTCCAGTCCCTCTGCGACCACCTCCGCGGCGCGCATGTTCTTAATGAGGGAGTCGTAGACGGGCGGGATCACGCCCAGCACACAACTGAGAGCTTCGGCCCGGGCATGCCCCTCGGCGACCCAGCTAGGCTCGGCTGTGGCCGGCGTAAAACCGTGCGTGATGTCGCGCTCCCGCTAGGCGCACTCCGGCTGACGCTGTGTAGCCGCAAGCATCATGGCCTCGTCCAGCAGGCGCACGTGCTCCTCGTCGAGCCGGGCCCTAGCCTGGGTGGCGTCAACGTCGGTGGCGATGGGGATCTTGAGGTTCTCCAGTGTCACGTGCAATGGGTCTGCCCGGCCAGCACGAGCCGTTGCGGCCTTGGTTGCGGCAGCCTTGGCGTTGGGAGAGGTGGAGGTAGAGCCGGTGGTGAGCATCTCCATGCGGGTGCAAGGATCCGCCACGTCGCTGGGGATGTCGCAGCCGATGCAGGCGGGGGAGTCAGTGACGTTGAGAACCCCGCTAGGGTACTCGTCGGGGACGAGCATGACGGAGATGCGGAACGTGTCGAAGAGGACGATGGAGCCCGCGGCGAAGCTGACAGCGTAGCACCAGATGCAGGGACCACACCGTGCACGATGCACTCGCCGAAGCAGGTGAAGGGCCTCATCTGGAACTTGACTCTGGCAGGCGCCGCGAGTGGCCCCACCGTGGGCGCCAACTGTTGTGGTGATCTCACGACAGATGCCATGGGATGGCTAAAAGTGGAGGGAGACACAAGGGCACCAGTGGGTTTCATAGTCTAGGTTGGCACGTGCTGGTGTGTGACATGAGACGTACCCTGGTTCGGGGCCCTCCGTGGGAGGTAACACCCCTAGTCCTGCCCAATGAATGATAGGTGACTGGTTACAGAGTTGCTCCTGGAGCTGTTTGGGTGGAGAAGGAAGAGGGAACTGGTCCTCTGCTCTGCCCCGTACGTGTGTCTGGGTGTGTGTTCTAAGGATCGACCCTTGGCATGAAGGGGCACCGGGGGGGTCTTATAGGCCGACCCCCCCGGGGTTACAATGTGATGTTACATGGGCGCGGGGCCCTAGTGTCAGCGTCTGGGAGCCGACAGTGGGGGCCACCGGGCTTGCCGGGTCCGTCGGGTGCGGGGCGTACCAGGGCCGCCGGGTGCGGGTACGACCGGCTGCTCGGTACTTTGGCACGTCTCGCCAGGCGTCAAGGGGCTGCCAGCACCGCCCTACTACAGGGTTACGCCGCTGAGACACCGCCCGCCCCGGGCGGGGGCATGGGATGCACTGTTGCCCTCCCACCAGGGCCGGCGTAAAGGGGGTGCATTGTAGCCACGCCCACTTGTTGCTGGGAGTTGACTTCTTGTGACCGGCCGGCATGCGCCAGCCAGCTAGGCCGGATTGCGGCACATGTCCGGCTCGCGTTGGGGAGCCATCGGAGTGGCATGCCGGGTTTGAGGGGTTTGGCCTGCCCCGATGTTTCAAAAAGGGATCCGGGTTCCCTTGCCTGCCCGGGGGCCATCCCCCCGACACCACTCAAATTCCTCTCCTACCACATAGCTAAATCCGCAAGAGAGTGTTTGAGTGTCGAGGAGACTATCTTTTGGAGCATAAGAGCAAGGAGTTCATCAATAACAACAACATCTATTATCTTTTAAAGAGTGGTGTCTCCTAGATTGGTTAGGTGTCACTTGGGAGCCTTCAACAATTATGGAGTGAACCAATGAGTTTGTAAGGGCATGGAGCACCCACTTTGTGAAGATCTATCCCAAGCGAGGCTAGTCCTTCATGGGTGTAAGTCATGGTGGCATAAACAAGGTTGCTTCTTCGTGGACCCTTCGTGGGTGGAGCCCTCCATGGACTCCTGCTGCCGTAACCCTCAGTAGGTTGAAGTTTCCATCAACATAGACATATGATAGCACCACCTATCGAAACCACAACAAAAATCACCGTATCTTCATTGCATTTGATTATCTCCAAATCCTTCCTCTACTTTCGTGTGCAAAGTCTTTATTTTTCGCTCCTACTCTATTAGACTTGCATGTGTAGGGTGTTAGTAGATTTGCCAGAATTGCTAAAATTTGTCAATAACTAAAATTAGGAAAAGGCTAGGTTTTTGTCAAGTAGTCTAATCACCTCGCTCTAGACCTACTTCGATCCTACAAACACGCAAGTGAAGACCATGCCTGCACAAGCAAGCAGCCAAGCCACAACAAAAGTCGGTCGCCACGAAAGCCTCCGGACGGTGAAGGCCCTCATTGCACACACGACAAAAATTGACAAGGAAGGAAGGTGCACCACCAAAATCCAATTTGGGACACTCTGGCAGTCTATACCGTTCTCTTACTCCTTCGTCCTCCCCTATAGCGGCAGAATCAACTAGCAAGCATGCTTGCCATTATCGTTGGATCTGATGGTCTACCACCCTCTGCCCCTCGTGACAACCGCCCAACAGTGCAGCACTACGGCGCCTAAGCGGAGGATCATCATGTTAAGACACATAAGGTCGTTGTTGCCGGCCGACGCCCGCGTACCTGCAGACGGGATCACAACCACCGACATCGACCATACCCTTTGCCTCAAACCACTGCTTGTAGACCGCATCTCGTCGGGGAAGGCTACCAGAGTGGAGACCTCCCGACCACCACTTTCATCGACCAATGCATGGGCTTAGCTCGATAACTAGTCTAGCGGCGCCGAGGGCAAGAAGGAAACTTGGAGGGTGCAACGAGATGTGTTTTTTCTATCGGTTCATATTGACTACTCTCAAGAAAATCCTTACAAAATGTTTGTCAATTCCCAATGTAACATGTCAATGAGCAAAAGTTGATAAAGTGATTCCTCAAGCTCACGAAGTCCATTATTACTCTCATCTTGAACAAAGCCATAGGTCCATCTTTATCATAATTTGGTGCTTATTTAAGTAAGAAACAATTTGCTAGCTAGACATTACAAAATCATGAAAATCTTACATGCCTCCTTTTGATAGAATTTATATGGGCAACTTGATGAGAATAAATGAATTACATAAGACATAGATCAACAATTTTAGAAACCTTACTACAACATTGCATATACATGCACATTCTATTGGAGACTAGAGACTATAGTCATGAAGTTGCAAGACTGACAAAATCACCACAAAACCTCATGGTTGATCTCTAGAAAGATGATGCTGCAACCACCTTCCTGCCATCCAATTATTGTCAACCGTTTTTTTCTTAATGGACCTACTATTTATATAGAACTCCAAGGAAACTAAAAAACTAGTCACGGGGAATACTCTGAGCAATCTACTAAGCCCGGATTAGACCAATGACAAATTGATGTATACTCATTGTACATGAAAATTTGTGTTGACATTCCCTTATGCGTA
>NC_057813.1:398006020-398069193 GCF_018294505.1 Triticum aestivum
GGGGTGCATGTCGCTCCAGAGTGATTGGTGGCGGGGAAGAAAATCCGGTGCCTCGTCTTAATCCTCATAGGGGGCGACACTTGGACGGATGGCGACACTTCATCTTCAAGTAGGTCGGGTTTCTATCCTTCTCGAATTCATCTGTCAGGACGGAGTTGAAGGAGTTCCGACGTAGATTCATGTCGTCTTCTTCGACGATGAGGTTAGGGTTTCTCGCCGTGCGTGCATAACGGCCAGATCCGATGAATTTTTATAAGAGAAAAAATGAAAAATTATGATTTTCCTTTTTTTTAGGGTTATGATTTTCCTTTTTAAGGGCAGATGGAAAACCGTGTTAAGTTGGGTGCAACACGAAATGTGCACCAGCATATTTACCAGCCACCGACCGAAGCTTACCCGTGTTGGATTTGGTCCAAAATGAAGGAAACGGTTTTTTTCCTCTAATAATGTTCTGTTCCAATCTGGCTTTGGCTCCGCCCACCCACTGCCCTCCCTCCTCCTCCCACTGTTCCCCCTAGAAGCGACCCGAACGAACCCGACCGGCGACGCCTCCACCACCACCGAGGCCTCCACCACGTATTCCCCACAGATTTCTGCAGGAATCCATCCAATTTGCGCCCTCTCCTTTCCGCCCGGTCCAATTCGCGTGCAAGTTTTGGGGGAAAACAGCGATTTTCTCGCCTTTCGCTTTACCCCCTTTCCCTTTTGACCCCGCGCGGTTCTTCTTTTTACGGGTGCCGCCGATCGGAAAGGCGCGGTCTTCTTCGTGGATTTCGGCTCCGGATTTGATCTGGTAAGGTTCGGTTGTACCCTCATCATTCTCGCGCGTTGCGTGGATTTCCTTCTTTCGATGTTTCTTACGGTGTTTGATTTGATCAGGTTGATGAATGATGGATTTGCGGGACTTCTTTAGCGCGGTTTGATCGGGGCCTTGTTCGGCCAATCCGTTATGATTAAGCAAATCCTGGGCAGGTTACCCAAGAAGCCGGCCAAGTCCGGGGAGAAGGATTTCGCTGGAGCCGGCTCGTCGTCCCTGTCAAGCCCGACGGCGGATGCAAGAACCACCACAGATTTGACCATGTCTAGTAGGATTGGCAATCCGAACAATTATGTCACGAATCCTGGGCAGAGTTACAGCAACAGGAACGCTGGTGTTGGTGCGGGTGCCAGCAATGGTTTCATGGCCCCGCCTGTGTATGAGGCGCTCCCGAGCTTCCGGGAGGTGCCGCCTTCCGAGAAACCTGCCCTGTTCCTCAGGAAGCTCTCCATGTGTTGCGTGGTGTTCGACTTCTCGGACCCCACCAAGGACGTGAAAGAGAAGGAGGTCAAGAGGCAAACATTGCTTGAGCTGGTGGATTATGTCACCTCTGCCACCGGGAAATTTCCAGAGTCTGTCGTGCAAGAGGTCGTCAACATGGTATCCACAAACTTGTTCCGGGGCCCGAACCCCGCCCCAAAGGAGAACAAGGTAATCGAGTCATTTGATTTGGAGGAGGAAGAGCCTGTCATGGACCCTGCATGGCCTCACCTGCAGATTGTCTTCGAACTGTTCTTAAGATTTGTTCAGTCTCCAGAGACAGATGCTAAGATGGCCAAGAGGTATGTCGATCAGGGTTTCATTCTCAGGCTGCTAGATCTCTTCGACTCGGAGGATCCTAGGGAAAGGGAGTATTTGAAGACAATACTTCACAGGATATATGGGAAGTTCATGGTGCACCGTCCATTCATCAGGAAGGCAATTAACAATATATTCTACAGGTTTATATTTGAGACAGAAAAGCATTATGGGATTGCAGAGCTGTTGGAGATTCTGGGCAGTATAATCAATGGTTTTGCTTTGCCACTCAAGGAAGAGCACAAATCTTTTCTAGTCCGCGCGCTGATTCCACTCCACAAACCAAAATGCGTTAGCATGTATCATCAGCAACTGTCATACTGTGTCACTCAGTTCGTTGAGAAAGATTGCAAGCTTGCTGATACTGTTATAAGGGGTCTACTTAAGTATTGGCCAATCACAAATAGCTCAAAGGAGGTGATGTTTTTGGGTGAGTTAGAGGAAGTATTCGAAGCTACTCAGTCAGCAGAATTCCAGAGATGTATGGTGCCACTTTTCCGACAGATTGCCCGCTGTTTAAATAGCTCTCACTTTCAGGTAAAATGGAATTGCAGAGTGCCAACCAAACCATACACATATGATACATGTTAATAGCTCATGGACGTTCTCGTCCTTAAAATTGTTATTAGTTTTGCGATAGTCTTTGCTCGTCGCATGATTTTCTAGAACTTATTAATGCAAGTGAACTAACATCTCGCAAACAATACGTATATAGTGCGTACTACTCCTGTTCATGTTGAAATATGAATAGTCATGTTAGCCGTTTCCTGGTAACTTTAATGACTTCATCATTAATTCCTTGCAAACAGGATCGATTTAAGCTACTGATTTTAACATGGCCTTGAATAATAACTGTTGTTTTGCTACTTCAAATTTATCTAAGCCTTGAAATTATCAAGAGCTATCTTTATCTGGGGAGGTCGAGGTTGAATAATGGTTCCTTTGGTGAGAAAAATATTGCAAGAGTTCAGGTTTGCTGAAGCAATCCATGCCATGTCTGTCTTATGAACACCGGTACCAAAAATGTGTGATACCTATGTTATTGGGAAGCTTAGGCAACTTGGTTATAAACCCTGCTATGCAAACTGTCACCGACAAATATTGAATCTAGATAAGTTCTGCTTTATATTAACAACTAACTCTGCCATATTGAATTATCATTTATGTGTGTTTCATCATTTTAGTAACACTACAAGCATTAAATCATTTTCAGACCGGATGCACCTATGCATAACAGAACCTAGATGTGCTTAGTTCCACAGCTTTCTAGTGTACCCATTTACACGTTATTTCCTAGAGATATGATCAGTTTTACTTATCAGTTATCTCTGTTTGCTACTTCACCGGCGTAGAGCAGTCAAAACTGTATGGCCCCTTATGGATCATGTAGATTCGTGATATATATGTATCCTTTGTTATGGGTGTGACAGCAGAAGAAACTGCCCTGATCCAATTTTCCTGCATTGAGAATTGTCGTTAAGTACATATCTGTGTTTATTCTATCCTTTGATCACTAAGTTAGCATTCTGAGCACCTGTGATTTAATTATTATGTACAAACTGGGTTAATTCTACATTCATAAACAAAAGCTGATTTTCCTCTGTTCCCAACACAATACATCCATGAATTACCATACGGCCATACCTGCTGTTCACTTTCTGTTGAGGCCTGAAAGGTAGACTTCTTTATTATTACTTAGTTGTTTTGTGTGTGTGTGTGTGTGTGTGTGTGTGTGTGTGTGTGTGTGTATCATTGTATGCATTTTCAGGTGGCATTCAGGAATAATAATCTGTACTTAGTATTTTACCTAATGATACGAAATGCAGTGATATTCCAGCAGTAGGATGAATCAAGCTATGCGCCCTATTGTCCCCGTGCTACTTGTTTAGTATGTGGTAATGATGCATCTACTCTTATGTTTTGCAGGTGGCAGAGAGAGCTCTGTTTCTGTGGAACAACGATCATATTGAGGGTTTGATCAAACAAAACAGCAAGGTGTTACTGCCCATAATCCTTCCTTCCTTAGAACGAAATACAAAAGGTCATTGGAATCAGGCAGTGCAAAGCTTGAGTCTTAATGTTCGCAAAATATTCTTGGACCATGACCCTGTACTCTTTGAGGGGTGCCTGAAAAAGTTTCAGGACGATGAAGCTCAAGAAGGTGCGGTGCGATCAAAACGTGAGGCCACATGGAAGCGCCTAGAGGAAATTGCCTTGTCACATCCACAAGGAGGGAGGCCACAGGAAATGGCTCATCAGCAGAGTTCTTCTACCTAACCTCCTGGCTGACCTGCATATGAGCCGCTCTTTCTCAGGATCAAGTTGAACCGCTGACATGAATCATGGACGACTGCTTGCCTCTTGGTACTTGTTCCTGAACATCCTACAGGCTGACATGTAAATACGACCTAGATGATGGACCGTGAAGCTTTAGTGCTGCTCTTGTGTTCTGTCGGTTGCGAGATCATGAATTCAGTTTCATCGTCGAGGGGCGAAGTAAGGGAGGCAAATTTCCCGTCCTGGCTTATATAAGGTGCACGTGCTGCAACAGGTCCGTGTGCAGCCTGCAGCTCAAGGAATAGGTCGAGTGGCACTCGCACTTGCTTGCCGGTGCTGATTTTGCTGAACTGTAATGCGTATGTATGAACAACTTCTAGTCTTTTGTCTTTGTAATATGTACTGGTGTACATTTGTTTGCTTCAGTAGACGTATACACAAATCTGGAAGCAGGCAGAGGTTTTCTTTACTTTCCAAAAATCAGCTTCTAGTAAATGGCTTGCATTATGAGATCATCCTTGGAGGAAATGCATTGAAATCATAAAAATAACCAAATACTCCCTCCGTCCCAAAATTCTTGTCTTAGATTTGTCTAAATACGGATGTATCTAGTTACGTTTCAGTGTTAGATACATCTGTATCTAGACAAATGTAAGACAAGAATTTTGGGATGGAGGGAGTACCAAATATGTCACTTATAGCTTGTCAAATTGATCAAATGATTGTTGTGAAAATTTGTGCGGTTTGATAAAAATGAAGACGACAAATGTCATGATGCTGATGACCAAAGACACCTATAGCTGAACTGAAGATGTTGTAGGTTTCATCAGGGACAGTTGAAGATGAGATACTGGAGGAAACCAAATCTTGTGGCATGATAGCTTAAGATTTGGTTCCCTCCAAATCTCACATTCAACTTCCAAGGTTAGGCTTCTTGAGACAAGAAGTTCAGAGGTTTTCATCCAACTATCACTTGTTGTAGCTAACATTCAGTGTCTTGTCTGACGTATGAACATAAGATATTGGAGGAAACCAAATCTTGTCACACCCGGCAGCAAGATTTGGTCCCATCCAACACTCAAATTCATCTGCCAAAATTCTCCAACTTGTGATGGCCCTGGCCAGACAGCTCCGAAGATAAGATGTTGGAGAAAACTGAACTCGTGAAGAAACATGGAAGAAGAGTTCAGTTTCCTACAACTCTTACTTTCAGAGCAAGCTAAATACAGTAAAATCATATGCTTTGGCCTGAGCATTTCAGACTCGCGGCTGGGCCTTTTATAGACACTTCAGATCAACATCGAGCTCCTGCTCTGATCCGTTCTCCAGCACGAGCTGTGCATGCTCTGCAAACGGTTCCTGAAAAGCGGTTCTGCTTCCCAACAAACTCTGACCAAGATGATCGATCCTTTGCTTGATATGCTCTTGCATTTCAGATACCTGCAAAACAGGTATTTCATGAATCAAGTATGCTGAATTATGAGTGCTTACTTGATATACTAAAACACAGACAGATGTTGAGTAACACATCTCGCAGCAATAAAATATTAAAAAATAAAATGTTGAGTTACCACCACAGCACCATCTGATCTGATGCCCTATTAAAACACACAGGGAACGCAGGACAGATAGTCCTATTGCATGCACGGCGAGCAAGTGATCCTCTAAATCTTTCTCATTTATCATATGCTGCCACAGATTTCAGACTAGGTGAGGTGAAGAAATTTTGAGCCCTACAACCCATGTGTCTTACTCGTACATTGTACTAGTACAAGGGAAAAAGTAAGCAAGTTGCAGGAACATCTCAGTACAGTCAATAAAGTACCATTGCTAGGACAATAAGTATTTATCTTTTTATAATAGCCTTTTGGCATGGAATCGTTCAACATTGGCTGGCTTTGGTTGCGGGTTTTCAGGGTTGGCAAGATCATACTAGTAGTACTACTAAACGTTGTTAATGAGAGCGCTTAACCATGCTCCCCAACAAGGGCTAAAGCAGAGTTTTAATATGGTGACCCTTTTCAGGACCACATTTTAGGCTCTGTTGGGTGTAGGGGTAGGAAAAAGAAAGGAAAAAAATAAATGCACGGGAATAGAGTAGTGTGTGAACAAGAAACCTATGGAGCCTTCAAATGTAGGAATCAGAAAAACTGGACTGTTCGGTTTGCAGGAAAAAGCGTCCTTGAAGCAGCTCATATGTGACACCGTTGAGTACTACTGTGGAGGATGGGCACATTCAGTGCTAATTAGCTGCTCTAGAATTTTTTATTGTTTAAGGGTGATGACTCCCTTTCACAACTCTCCTAAGCAGCATTATTTTATTCGGCTAGACGGCTAGACTGTCCAAGCTCTGCGCTTAGCCTCGGGCCTCGACCGGAACATGAGGTTTCACCGGAGTTTTTATTTCCTGTGAAAAGTACACGCTAACATGACCTTCCGGTGAAACACACCTCCGAGATTCCTTCGAACCGAACGTACTACATGCAAAAATTCCTACGGAAACTGAGCCTCCAAAAGTTCCTCCAAAATTCCTGTATACCGAACAGGCCCTTACTTGCTTTGCCCTTTTTTTGAACTAGTAGCTGGGTCTTCTTGCTTCATACTCCTCATCATTCTCTAATGCACAATACTAGTATAACTTTCATAATGCATACACTCAAGAATAATTATTCTGCATAAGTATATTCTTTTTTATTAATAACAGTTTTTTACATCATCAAAGGCACAAAAGCGTTGGTTCAACAGATGATGTAGATGCAAAAAAATTACTCAAGATTCGCTCCTGATATAAAATAGGGCACCAAGTGATGCAAAAATTTGCATCACTTAGGCCGCTCAAGCAAAACGCGCGCAGCCTCAGCCGCCGCTCGGAACTTTCCCTCCGCGCACTCGCCACCTCTGCCATCGCCAGACCCCATAGACACCTCCTGATGCGGGATGCCGCTGAAACGATCTTTTACGGTGCCAAAGAACTCACAAGGAGCAGCAACTATCTCTCTCAAGTGGCAAAGAACAAGAGGACACGCTCTCAAATATATTGCAACGGATAACTAGCTTGCTTTACAAGGACGCAATCCAAATCATGAAACTTGTGAACCTATGTAGAACCACAAGAGGGAATCACAAGTATCCTATATGAATTGAGGACAGACCCTCCAATCCACACACACGAGCTAACACTCAAGGATACTAGTGCTCACAGCACAACACAACCTCACTGGCTGTCTACAAATATAAACTCAGAAATCTCATCCCCCTTCACATGGAATAGCTAGGGAGTACTTATACTAGAAGAACCTACTAGTTAGGTGTGTTGGGAAACGTTGCATGGAAAACAAAAAAAATTCTAGGCACATGCAAGATCTATCCACGAAGATGCATAGCAACGAGAGGGGAGAGTGTATCCACGCACCCTCGTAGACCGTAAGCGGAAGCGTTTAGTAACACGGTTGATGTAGTCGAACTTCTCCGCAATCCAACCGATCAAGTGCCGAACGTACGACACCTCCGCGTTCAGCACACGTTTAGCTCGGTGATGTCCTCGCCTTCTTGATCTAGCAAGACGGGCGAAGTAGTAGATGAGTTTTGGCAGCACGACGACGTGATGAGGGTGATGATGCAACAATCTCCGCAGGGCTTCACCGAGCACTACGAGAATATGACTGAGGACGAACTAGAGGGAGAGGGGCGCCGCACACGGCTAGGGAATCGTGGTGTGTGTTGCCCCTCTCCCTCCTCTCATATATATAGGTGGATGGGGAGGGGAGGCAGCCCCTAGGGCGCCCCAAGTGGTCGGCGGCTGCCCTAGGGCGCCTGCCCTGGACGAATCCCCCATTCCATATTTGTGCATGGGGGAAGGAAAGGGGGGTTGGCTGCCTTTGGGGCGCCTCCCCTTTCCTTCCCTCCCTCTTTGGTGTGTGGGCAAGGGGTGGAGGGGCGCACCAGCCCCCTTGTGGGCTGGTGTGCTTCTCCCACTTTGGCCCATAAGGCCCACCCCTTGCCGGTGGCCTCCCGGAACCCCTTCCGGCACTCCGATAAAATACCTGGTACTTCCAAAACCTTTCCGGTGACCAAATACTATCGTCCTATATATCAATCTTTACCTCCAGACCATTCTGAATCTCCTCGTCATTTCTGTGATCTCATCCGGGACTCCGAACAACATTCGGTCATCAACTCACATAACCCGTACAATACTATATCGTCAACGAACGTTAAGCGTGCAGACCCTACGGGTTCGAGAACTATGCAGACATGACCGAGACACCTCTTCGGTCAATAACCAATAGCGGAACCTGGATGCCCATATTGGTTCCTACATATTCTACGAAGATCTTTATCGGTAGAACCTTATGACAACATACGTAATTCCCTTTGTCTGTCGGTATGTTACTTGCCCGAGATTCGATCGTCGGTATCTCCATACCTAGTTCAATCTCATTACCGTCAAGTCTCTTTACTCGTTCCGTAATACATCATCTCGTAACTAACTCCTTAGTCATTTTGCTTGCAAGCTTCTTGTGATGTGTATTACCGAGAGGGCCCAGAGATATCTCTCTAATACACAGAGTGACAAATCCCAATCTCGATCCATGCCAACTCAACAGACACATTTGGATATACCTGTAGAGCATCTTTATGATCACCCAATTACGTTGTGATGTTTGATAGCACACAAGGGATTCCTTCGGTATCCGAGAGTTGCATGATCTCATGGTCGAAGGAACATGTATTTGACATTAAGAAAGCAGTAGCAATAAACTGAATGATCATATGCTAAGCTAACGGATGGGTCTTGTCCATCACATCATTCTTCTAATGATGTGATCCCATTATCAAATGACAACACATGTCCATGGTTAGGAAACCTTAACCATCTTTTGATCAACGAGCTAGTCTAGTAGAGTCTTACTAGGGACACGGTATTTGTTTATGTATCACACATGTATATAAGTTTCCGATCAATAGAATTTTGGCATGAATAATAAACCTTTATCATGAATAAGGAAATATAAAATAACACATTTATTATTGTCTCTAGGGCATATTTCCATCAGTCTCCCACTTGCACTAGAGTCAATAATCTAGTTCATATCACCATGTGATTAACACCCATAGTTCACATCGCCATGTGACCAATATCCAAAGAGTTTACTAGAGTCAATAATCTAGTTCACATCGCCATGTGATTAACTCCCAAAAAGTACTAAGGTGTGATCATGTTTTTGCTTGTGAGAGAAGTTTAGTCAACGAGTCTGCCACATTCAGATCTGTATGTATTTTGCAAATTTATATGTCTACAATGCTCTACATGTAGCTACTCTAGCTAATTGCTCCTAATTTCAATACATATCTAGATTGAGACTCAGAGTCATCTGAATCGGCGTCAAAACTTGCATCGACGTAACCCTTTACGACAAACTCTTCGTCACCTCCATAACCGAGAAATATTTCCTTAGTCCTCTTAGGTAACTAAGGATAATTTTGACCGTTGTCCAGTGATCTACTCCTGGGTCACTATTCTACGCCCTCGCCAAGCTCATGGCAAGGTACACAATAGGTCTGGTATACAACATGGCATACTTTATAGAACCTATGGTTGAGGCATAGGGAATGACTTTCATTATTTCTCTATCTTCTGCCGTGGTCGGGTTTTGAGTCTTGCTCAACTTCAAACCTTGCAATACAGGCAAGAACCCTTTCTTTGACTGACCCATTTTTGAACTTCTTCAAAACTCTGTCAAGGTATGTGCTTTGTGAAAGTCCTATTAATCGTCTCGATCTATCCCTATAGATCTTAATGCCCAATATATAAGTGATACGTCTCCAACGTATCTACTTTTCCAAACACTTTTGCCCTTATTTTGGACTCTAACTTGCATGATTTGAATGAAACTAACCCGGACTAACGCTGTTTTCAGCAGAACTGCCATGATGTTGTTTTATGTGTAGAAAAAAAAGTTCTCGGAATGTCCTGAAAATCCACGGAGGCACTTTTTGGAAAATATAAAAAATACTGGCGAAAGAATCAAGACCAGGGGGCCCACACCCTGTCCATGAGGGTGGGGGGCGCGCCCCCTCCCCTTGGGCGCGACCCCATGTCTCGTGGGCCCCCTGGACCTCCACCGACCTCAACTCCAACTCCATATATTCACGTTCGGGGAGAAAAAAATCAGAGAGAAAGTTTCATCGCATTTTACGATACGGAGCCGTCGCCAAGCCCTAATCTCTCTCGGAAGGGCTGATCTAGAGTCTGTTCGGGGCTCCGGAGAGGGGGATTTGTCGCTGTTGTCATCATCAACCGTCCTCCATCACCAATTTCATGATGCTCACCGCCGTGCGTGAGTAATTCCATCGTAGGCTTGCTAGACGGTGATGGGTTGGATGAGATTTACCATGTAATCAAGTTAGTTTTGTTAGGGTTTGATCCCTAGTATCCACTATGTTCTGAGATTGATGTTGCTATGACTTTGCTATGCTTAATGCTTGTCACTAGGGCCCGAGTGCCATGATTTCATATCTGAACCTATTATGTTTTCATGAATATATGTGTGTTCTTGATCCTATCTTGCAAGTCTATAGTCACCTATTATGTGTTATGATCCGACAACCCCGAAGTGACAATAATCGGGATACTTCTCGGTGATGAACGTAGTTTGAGGAGTTCATGTATTCACTATGTGCTAATGCTTTGTTCTCGTTCTCTATTAAAAGGAGGCCTTAATATCCCTTAGTTTCCGCTAGGACCCCGCTGCCACGGGAGGGTAGGACAAAAGATGTCATGCAAGTTCTTTTCCATAAGCACGTATGACTATTTACGGAATACATGCCTACATTATATTGATGAACTGGAGCTAGTTCTGTGTCACCCTATGTTATAGCTATTACATGAGGAATAGCATCCGACATAATTATCCATCACTGATCCATTGCCTACGAGCTTTTCACATATTGTTCTTCGCTTATTTACTTTTTCGTTGCTATTGTTACAAGCACCACAAAACCCAAAAACATTACTTTTGCTACCGTTACCTTTATTATCATATTACTTTGCTACTAAATACTTTGCTACAGATACTAAGTTATCCAGGTGTGGTTGAATTGACAACTCAACTGCTTATACTCAAGAATATTCTTTGGCTCCCCTTGTGTCGAATCAATAAATTTGGGTTGAATACTTTACCCTCGAAAGCTGTTGCGATCCCCTACACTTGTGGGTTATCAAGAGTAATTTCTGGCGCCGTTGCCAGGGAACATAGCTCTATTCTCTGAGTCACTTGGGATTTATATCTGTTGATCACTATGAAGAACTTGAAAGACGACAGAACCAAGATTTTGCCCTCAACTACAAGGGGAGGTAAGGAACTGCCATCTAGCTCTGCACTAGATTCTCCTTCCGTTATTAGTAAGCTTGCGACACCTAAACCTACTACTGTTATGAATTCTGATATGTCGCATGTTGTTGTTGATGCCACTTATGCTATGCATGATACTTATGATGAAACTACTTCTGTGCGTGATACTACTTTGCCATTAGGTGAATTTCTTAATGAACAACTTGCTAGAGTTAGAGGGAATGAAATTATTGAAGATGCTATTATTGACGATAGTGATGATGAAAATTCTCCAAATGATTATGAATTGCCTGTTGTTCCTGAGGGTTATGTTATGAATGAAGAAGCTGCTAGAACTATCTTTACTTGCAATGATAGATATGATCTTAAGAAATTATTAGCTAAATGGAAGCAACAGTCTCTTAATGCTAGAATGAAACCTAACCCTGCTTTTGCTACTTCACCTATCTGTGTTACTGATAAGGATTATGAATTCTCTGTTGATCCTGAGATTATTACTTTGGTTAAATCTGATCCTTTTTATGGCCTTGAATCTGAAACTGTTGTGGCACATCTTACCAAGTTGAATGATATAGCTACCCTATTTACTCATGATGATAAATCTCGCTATTATTATATCCTTAAGATATTTCTGTTCTCATTAAAGGGTGATGCTAAGACTTGGTATAATTCTCTTGCTCCTGGTTGTGTGCGTAGTCCCCAGGATATGATTTATTACTTCTCTGCTAAATATTTCCCTGCTCATAAGAAACAAGCTGCCTTGCGGGAAATATATAATTTTGTGCAAATCGAAGAAGAGAGTCTCCCACAAGCTTGGGGGAGGCTTCTCCGATTACTTAATGCTTTGCCTGATCATCCTCTTAAGAAAAATGAAATACTTGATATTTTTTATAATGGACTAGCCGATGCTTCCAAGGACTACTTGGATAGTTGTGTTGGTTGTGTTTTCAGGAAAAGAACAGTCGACGAAGCTGAATTACTATTGAATAATATGTTGACTAATGAAAATAATTGGACTCTTCTTGAGCCAATTCCTGAACCAATTGAGCCAACTCCTGAGCCTATTCCTAAACCCGCTCCAAAGAAGAGAGGTGTTTTATTTCTTAGTCCTGAAGATATGCAAGAGGCAAAGAAATCAATGAAAGAAAAGGGTATTAAAGCTGAAGATGTTAAGAATTTACCACCTATTGAAGAAATACATGGTCTTAATATACCTCCTATTGAAGAACCACATTGTCTTGATAACCCGACACAGGTAGTAAAGGTAATTCTCTCTATAGATATGATAAAGTTGAAATCCCCTCTACTAAATTTCATAGCCCGTGCTTAGATGAATTTGATGACTTTATGGCTAGACAAGAAAGTTTTAATGCTTATGTTGGTAGAGAGTTAAAGAATAATGCTTTCGAGATAGGATGCTGAGCGATAATATGGCTAGAGTTAAAGGTGAACTCAAACTCATTAGCAAATATGCTTCTATGGTTGCTACTCAAGCTGAGCAAGTACTTAAAGCTCAAAATGATTTGCTTGATGAATTAAATAATAAACATGACTTTGTTGTTAGAGTGGCTACGAGAACTGGTAGAATGACTCAGGAACCTTTGTATCCTGAAGGCCACCCTAAGAGAATCGAGCAAGATTCTCAAAGAAATAATTTAGAGGCACCTAGTTCTTCCAAAAAGAAGAAAAAGAAAAACGATAGGACTTTCCATACTTCTAGTGAACCTGCTGTCGACACACCTGAGAATCCCAATGATATTTCTATTTCTGATGCTGAAACACAATCAGGTGATGAACATGAACCTAGTGATAGTGTCAATGATAATGTTCATGTTGATGCTCAACCTAGCAAAAACAATGATGTAGAGATTGAACCTGTTGTTGATCTTGACAACCCACAATCAAAGAATCAACGTTATGATAAGAGAGATTTTCTTGCTAGGAAGAATGGTAAAGAAAGAGAACCATGGGTTTAGAAACCCATGCCCTTTCCTCCTAAACCATCCAAGACAAAGGATGATGATGATTTTGAGCGCTTTGCTGAAATGATTAGACCTATTTTCTTACGTATGCGCTTAACTGATATGCTCAAAGTAAATCTTTATGATAAATATATGAAGGATATCATCACAAATAAAAGAAAGATACCGGAAGCCGAAATTTCCACCATGCTTGCTAATTACACTTTTAAAGGTGGAACACCAAAGAAACTTGGAGATCCGGGTGTACCAACCATACCATGCTCCATTAAAAGAAATTATGTTAGAACTGTTTTATGTGATCTTGGAGTCGGCGTTAGTGTTATGCCTCTCTCTTTATATCCTAGACTTGAATTGAATAAGTTGACACCTACTAAAATATCTTTGCAAATGGCTGATAAGTCAACTGCTATACCTGTCGGTATTTGTGAGGATGTGCCTGTTGTGGTTGCAAATGTCACTATCTTAACGGACTTTGTTATTCTTGATATTCCTGAGGACGATAGTATGTCTATTATCCTTGGTAGACCTTTTTTGAATACTGCATGGGCTGTTATTGATTGCAACATAGGCAATGTCACTTTTTATGTTAATGGTAATGAGCATACGGTACACTTTCCGAGGAAACAATCTCAAGTTCATAGCATCAATTCTATTGGAAAAGTTCCAACTATTATTATTGGAGGTTTTGAATTTCCTCTCCCTACTGTCAAGAAAAAGTATGATATTCTTATTGTTGGGGATTTTCATATCCCCGTTGAGGTAACTTAGTGTTATTTGAAATTTCTCCGGTTCCATGTTATTCGGAATGAGTTTGTTAACAAGACTTGATCAACCTTGTTAGTGGATTCATTTTGATGATCATGAGATGGATGAAACTAGAAGGCACAACCTTTTGTACCTTCTTTTTACTTTCTATTATTTAGAATAAATAAAGCAAAAATAGTATTATCCGTCTAGTTTCTGAATTATCCGTGCATTAAAAAATATCCCAAAAATAAAAGTGCTCCAAATGCCCTGCAAATTCAGTATGATTTTTTATGGAATATTTGAGGATTTTAGGCACTGAAATCACTGTAGGAGGGGCAAGCACGAGGCCACGAGAGTGGAGGGCGTGCCCACCTACCCTGTGCGTGCCCCCCTATCTCGTGGGCCCCTGGTGGCCCCCCTCCACTTATGCCAGCACCCACACACTTCATCTTCTACCCAAAAAAATCCCCATCCAGCTCAAGCACGAGTTCTAGCTCATTTTGCTGTGACTTTCGATCTCCTTGCTCAAAGCTCCATTCACAAAACTGCTTTGGGAGATTGTTGCTTGGTATGTGACTCCTCCATTGGTCCAATTAGTTTTTGTTCTAGTGCTTTATTCATTGCAAATTTTTGCTGCATAGGTGACCCTGTTCTTGAGCTTGCATGTTGAATTTGTGAGGTCCCAAGCAATTCCAATGCATGATATAGGCTCTAGACACTTGTAGGAGTAGTTGCTATCAATCTTGTTTAGTTTTATTCACTTTTATTTTGAAGTTACTAAAATTTCAGAAAATGTTAAGGAAACTTTTGAGGGGCTCTTCTAGCTAGGGCTCTCAGGAAAAACAAGCTAAAGAGAAGGAAAAAGCCAAGTATAATCTTCCTCGCTTAGCGGAAGTACGGTCGTGTGAAAGGCCATGCGATGATTTCTTGAAAGAAGCTAGAATTCATGAAGATTTTTATTCTTTGATCGAGAATGCAGGCCTCACCTGTTTCCTCCACGACCGGATCGATCAGTATCTCTTACTCACCAATACTTTCGTGCAAATTTTTTATTATTATCCTAAGAAGTCACCGCCTTCAGTATCATTTCATTTATATGATGAATTCAAACAAATGTCTTTACGTAATTTTTGTGCGGTATGTAGGATACTCTATGAGGGAGAATTAGAGGAACTCCATCGTAAAGATGTGGATGGCTTTGTTAACACTATAGCTGTAGAGGAGCCAAAGAAGGGTTCCGAGGCGAAAATCTCTAGCATACATTTTCCTGTTTACGCTACTTTGCCATATTTGCTAGTAGATGCCTGATTGGTCATGGAAATAGTGGAAACTTTAGGGTTCCTGATATTATCCTTCTTCAACATGCCTTGCTTGGAGATAATAGTTTTAGTATGGGTGTCGTCATTGCTAAATGGCTAGGCCTGAATCATACAAAAGGACCCATATTTGGAGGTATCTATGCTTCACGTCTTGCTAGACATTTTCAGATACCTATTAGGCACCATGAGAAAGAGGAGACAAAATTGCCTCCTCACATTTTAGATTACAAGAGCATGGTAGCCCACACGTTTATTGTTGACAACAAAGAGAAGATGCTCTTGTATAACCTTAGATTTAATAAGAAACATAATGAGACTATTATTTTGGCTGTGCCTCTATTGTTTGATTTGCTTGCATAAAATTTTCTTGTCACGCCGGAGGCTGTGTATGCTCATCGAGCCCAAGCATCCACTCCAGAACCCGAACCTGAGCCGGAACCTGAACTGGACCCTTATCGTGCATCATCATACCAGTGGGATCCGGAGATGGCCAGCCAGTGGTATCCTGATTACACTTCCCAGTACACCGGGAGAGTAGCAGCGGTCCTTGGTATTAGACCAACTTAGGCTAAAAACCTAAGCTTGGGGGAGTACGTATTTCTCACCGACTTTACATTCATGTCACACACTAGTCGTCGGTGCACATACTCTTTCATTGTATTATCCATGTTAGTTTCATTTCCTTTTTCTCGCTTTCTTCTTGTGTGTTTGATAAACCTTAAGAAAAATAAAAATAAAATAGTTAGTTTAATTTCCATGCTTGTAGTAGAAATTAAAATGAAAACCCAAAAAGATTTCTCGTTCTTCTTCTTACTTGTTGGGAGCTATCCCGTGTAAATAGTTTTCTTTTCTTTTCTTTCCTTTGGGGGTCGAGAAGACCGTATTGAAAATGATTAGTGGCTCTCTTATGCTTGCTTGTTTATTTAATTTAGAGCCCATATTACCCTGTCTTCTCTCTTGAGTTGAGTGCTTGCAGATTCCAGCTTAGTCCAATGCACGTGCACTATTATTATTATTATACACATCGTTCGGTTGTGCAAGTGAAAGGCAATAATGACGACATATGATGGACTGATTGAGATGAGAAAAGCTGGTATGAACTCAACCTCTCTTGTTTTTGTAAATATGACGAGTTCATCATTTCTGATTCAGCTTATTATGAAGTAAACATATTTGCAATGACATTTAGAGATTATAGTTGCTTGTGCCATGCTTGATTAGCTATGAGTTATAATGGTTCACCTTCCGTGCCAACATGCTATTAGAATGATTATGATGTGGTATGATGGGATGGTATCCTCCTTTGAATGAATTGAGTGACTCGACTTGGCACATGTTCACGCATGTAGTTGAAACAAATCAACGTAGCCTTCATGATATTTATGTTCATGGTAGATTATATCCTACTCATGCTTGTATTTGGTGTGAATTAATTTTAGTGCATGTTTTTGACTGTTGTCGCTCTCTCAGTTGGTCGCTTCCCAGTATTTTGCTAGCCTTCACCTGTACTAAGCGGGAATACTGCTTGCGCATCCAAACTCCATAAACCCCAAACTTATTCCATATGAGTCCACGATACCTTCTTATATGCAGTATTTACCTGCCGTTCCAAGTAAATTTGTATGTGCCAAACTCCAAACCTTCAAATGAAATTCTGTTTTGTATGCTTGAGCAGCTCATGTTACAACTAGGGCTGCCTATATCTTCCATGCTAGGTGGGTTATTCTCAAGAGGAGTGGACTTCGCTCCTCATTCACGAGAAAGGGCCGGTAACCGGGATGCCCAGTCCCATGATCCAAAAATATCAAAGCAAATCAAAATAATTAAACAAAACTCCCCCAGGGCCGTTGTTAGTTGGAGGCACTCGTTGTTTCGAGCAAGCCATGGATTGATGCTTGTTGGTGGTTGGGGGAGTATAAACCTTTACCATTCTGTTTGGGAACTGCCTATAATGCATGTAGTATGGAAGATACAACCATCTCATAGTTGTTGCGTTGATAGTGAAAGTATGCCGCTCAAAATTTTATTCAATCTCTATTTTAAAATCAAGCTCTGGCACCTCTACAAATCCCTGCTTCCCTCTGCGAAGGGACTATCTATTTACTTTTATGTTGAGTCATCACCCTTCTTATTAAAAGCACCAGCTGGAGAGCACACTGTCATTTGCATTCATTACTATTGGTTTATATTGGGTATGACTTGACTGGATCTCTTTTACCATGAATTACAATGTTTAGTCAGTCCTTGATCTTTAAAGGTGCTCTGTATTTATGTTTTGCGGTCTCAGAAAGGGCTAGCGAGATACCATTTTGTTATATCATGTTATGATTGTTTTGAGAAAGTGTTGTCATCCGAGTTTTATTATTATGGCTCGCTAGCTGATTATGCTATTGATATGAGTAATTGTGAGACCTAAGTGTTATTGTGAGTATGGTTAGTTCATAATATTTGCTGAAACCTAAATGATGGCTTTGCATGTTTACAACAGCAAGAGCAAACAGAGTTTGTAAAAGTTTTTCTTTATCACTTTCAGTTTATCAACTGAATTGCTTGAGGACAAGCAAAGGTTTAAGCTTGGGGGAGTTGATACGTCTCCAACGTATCTACTTTTCCAAACACTTTTGCCCTTGTTTTGGACTCTAACTTGCATAATTTTAATGAAACTAACCCGGACTAACGCTGTTTTCAGCAGAACTGCCATGATGTTGTTTTATGTGTACAAAAGAAAAGTTCTCGGAATGTCCTGAAAATCCACGGAGGCACTTTTGGGAAAATATAAAAAATACTGGCGAAAGAATCAAGACCAGGGGGCTCACACCCTGTCCATGAGGGTGGGGGGCGCCCCCCCTGGGCGCGCCCCCTGTCTTGTGGGCCCCCTGGACCTCCACCGACCTCAACTCCAATTCCATATATTCACGTTCGGGGAGAAAAAAATCAGAGAGAAAGTTTCATCGCGTTTTACGATACAGAGCCACCGCCAAGCCCTAATCTCTCTCGGGAGGGCGGATCTGGAGTCTGTTCGGGGCTCCGGAGAGGGGGATTCGTCGCCGTCGTCATCATCAACCATCCTCCATCACCAATTTCATGATGCTCACCGCCGTGCGTGAGTAATTCCATCATAGGCTTGCTAGACGGTGATGGGTTGGATGAGATTTACCATGTAATCAAGTTAGTTTTGTTAGGGTTTGATCCCTAGTATCCACTATGTTCTGAGATTGATGTTGCTATGACTTTGCTATGCTTAATGCTTGTCACTAGGGCCCGAGTGCCATGATTTCAGATCTGAACCTATATGTTTTCATGAATATATGTGTGTTCTTGATCCTATCTTGCAAGTCTATAGTCACCTATTATGTGTTATGATCCGACAACCCTGAAGTGACAATAGTTGGGATACTTCTCGGTGATGACCGTAGTTTGAGGAGTTCATGTATTCACTATGTGCTAATGCTTTGTTCTGGTTCTCTATTAAAAGGAGGCCTTAATATCCCTTAGTTTCCGCTAGGACCCCGCTGCCACGGGAGGGTAGGACAAAAGATGTCATGCAAGTTCTTTTCCATAAGCATGTATGACTATTTACGGATTACATGCCTACATTACATTGATGAACTGGAGCTAGTTCTGTGTCACCCTATGTTATAGCTATTACATGAGGAATAGCATCCGACATAATTATCCATCACTGATCCATTGCCTACGAGCTTTTCACATATTGTTCTTCGCTTATTTACTTTTTCGTTGCTATTGTTACAATCCCCACAAAACCCAAAAACATTACTTTTGCTACCATTACCTTTATTATCATATTACTTTGCTACTAAATACTTTGTTGCAGATACTAAGTTATCCAGGTGTGGTTGAATTGACAACTCAACTGCTAATACTCAAGAATATTCTTTGGCTCCCCTTGTGTCGAATCAATAAATTTGGGTTGAATACTTCACCCTCGAAAGCTGTTGCGACCCCCTACACTTGTGGGTTATCAATAAGCAGCTTCACCGAGGTCTTTCATTAAAAAACTCTTATTCAAGTACCCTTTTGTGCTATCCAGAAATTCTATATCATTTGCAATCAACAATATGTTATCCACATATAATATCAGAAATTCTACAGAGCTCCCACTCACTTTCTTATAGATACATGCCCCACCGTAAGTCTGTATAAAACCATATGCTTGGATCACCTCATCAAAGCGTATATTCCAACTCCGAGATGCTTGCACCAGTAAATAGATGGATCGCTGGAGCTTTCACACATTGTTAGCACCTTTAGGATCGACAAAACTTTTGGTTGCATTGATAACCCACAAGTATAGGGGATCGCAACAGTTTTCAAGGGTAGAGTATTCAACCCAAATTTATTGATTCAGCACAAGGGGAGCCCAAGAATATTCTCAAGTATTAGCAGCTGAGTTGTCAATTCAACCACACCTGAAAGACTTAATATCTGCAACAAAGTATTTAGTAGCAAAGTAGTATGGAGGTGACGGTAACGGTGGCAAAAGTAACAGTAGTAGTTTTGTAGCAATCGCAACAGTGGCAACAGAAAAGTAACTAAGCAAAGATCAATATGTGAAAAGCTCGTAGGCAATGGATCGGTGATGTATAATTATGTCGGATGCAATTCATCATGCAACAGGTATAACATAGGGTGACACAGAACTAGCTCCAGTTCATCAATGTACTGTAGGCATGTATTCCGAATATAGTCATACGTGCTTATGGAAAAGAACTTGCATCACATCTTTTGTCCTACCCTCCCGTGGCAGCGGGGTCCTATTGGAACTAAGGGATATTAAAGCCTCCTTTTAATAGAGTACCGGACCAAAGCATTAACACTTAGTGAATACATGAACTCCTCAAACTACGGTCATCACCGGGAGTGGTCCTGATTATTGTCACTTCGGGGTTGCCATATCATAACACATAGTAGGTGACTATTGACTTGCAAGATAGGATCAAGAAATCACATATATTCATGAAAACATAAGAGGTTCATATATGAAATAATGGCACTCGGGCCCTAGTGACAAGCATTAAGCATTGAAAAGTCATAGCAACATCAATCTTAGAACGTAATGGATACTAGGGATCAAACCCTAACAAAACTATCTCGGTTATATGGTAGATCTCATCCAACCCATCATCGTCCAGCAAGCCTGATGTAGGGCAGAACCCTAGAGGCCGATCTTTCATGTTTGGAACGGATCCCTACGAGGAACACGAAGAACACGAGGAGGGGAACGAGGGAAAAACACTCAACCAACAAGAATAAAAGTTACACATGTGCTAGATCATCAAAACACAAGAGAGGTACAAGATCCAAATCCAACAAGAGACGATACAAAGGGTAACCGGTTCTTCTCCGTGAGGAGGTCTTGAAGATGGTCTTCTTTGGATGGAGGTCTTGAATCCAGGTGGATCTTCTCCGAAGAGGTGTTGGTCCCTCACGAGGAGTAGATCCGGATGGATGAGCGAGGCTCTATCTCACAAATGAGCTAAATCAACGCTAACCCTAGCTAGGAGGTGGGAGAGGTCTATTTATAGTCATAAAGCAAATGAGGGGCGAAGTGAAGGGGTACATGGGCATCAGCCCGCAACTGGGCGTAGCCAGGGGTCGGACATCCCGTGGGCGTCGGACGTCCGGAGGCTCGGGATGGCCCGGTCGTCCGTAAGTCTTCGGACGTCCGTAGATTCGGTTCTGTTGCCGGTTGCACGATCGTCCGGTCTACCTCGGATTTCCTTAGTTTTGGTTCTGTTGGGGAAGTGTCGGACGTTCGGAGGGACTTGGTCATCCGGAGCCTGGGAGTTGTCAGACGTCCGGGCTGGGCTGGTCGTCTGGAGCATGTAGCTCTGGCTGGCCTCTCTTCCTTTGGCTATAACGACCTCCAGGGGTCGGACGTCCGGGCTGGGCCGGTCGTCCGGAGCCTTTAGCTTTTGTGGCAGCTCTCCTTCTTGTCCTTCCCGCTTTGTGTCCTCGCCGTCTTGGCCATTGAGTGTAGCTGTTCCGTGGCTCTCCTCCAAGCACCTGATCACACATAGAGTCTCCGCATGAGGTAGTAGCCATGTCTCGTAAGTAGAGAGTGGAAGTTCGGAGAGGAGCGAGTTCACCTTATCTTCGATAGACTTTTCTCAAGCTCTTGTCATGGGTCCAAGTGGTGCCGTGGGAGATGTAGACATGTCCATGGGGATGATCGTGGGATGCTCCACATCATCTTGCCCCCCTTTGGAAAGATCCGACCTCGTATCGAAAGTGTCATCACCATGGTATGGCGAGAGGTCCTTGACATTGAAGATGTCGCTCACATTATACGTGTCGCATGGGAGGTCGATCTTGTAAGCGTTGTTGTTGTAGCGTGCTAGCACCTTGAAGGGTCCATCAGCTCGAGGTAGAAGTTTGGACTTGCATTCGTTGGGGAAGCGGTCCTTGCGAAGGTGTAGCCACACGAGATCTCCAATGTTGAATACCATGGGTTGCTTGTTGATATTGATCTTGGTCGCTAGTCGTTGTACTTGGCGCTCGATGGTTATCCTTGTATCTTCATGCATCTTCTTGAGGTAGCTTTCACGTGCGCTTGCGTCGAGGTTGGTGCGCTCTTGTAGAGGAAGAGGTAGAATGTCCAATGGGGACAACGGGTTGAAGCCGTAGACGACCTCGAAGGGGGACTTGCCGGTAGTCGAGTGTCTTGCGCGGTTGTAGGCATACTTGGCAATGGGTAGGCACTCCTCCCACTCCTTGATGTTCCTCTTGATCAACACGCAAAGTAGAGTGGAGAGTGTACGGTTCGTCACCTCCGTTTGGCCGTCGGTTTGAGGATCGTATGCCGACGAGAACAAGAGCTTGATTCCAAGCTTGGCGCATAGCGTCTTCCAAAAGTAACTCAAGAACTTGACGTCGCGGTCCGAGACGATTGTCTTTGGTACTCCATGAAGTCACAATATTTCCCTACAAAAGAGATTGGCAACATGTGAAGCATCGTCAATCTTGTTGCAAGGAATGAAATGTGCCATCTTAGAAAATTGGTCCACAACAACAAACACAGAATCCTTGCCATTTTGAGTTCTAGGCAAACCAAGTACAAAATCCATGCTAATGTCTTCCCAAGGTTGATAAGTAATAGGAAGAGGCATGTAAAGACCATGGGATTGAGCTTTAGACTTAGCTTTGCGACATGTAGAGCACCGGTTGGTGGAGCCTGAGGCGTCACGGAACATCTTGGGCCAAAAGTAGTTCTTGGAGAGCATGGCGAATGTCTTGTCGCGTCCAAAGTGTCCCATGAGTCCGCCTCCATGAGCCTCTTGCAAAAGGATCAAACAAAGAGAAGACTCGGGAATGCAAAGTTTGTTAGCTCTCATAAGATAATCATCCTTGATGTAATATCGTTCCCAAGATGTATGCGTCAAACACTTAGCATAAGGAGTAGCAAAAGAAAGATCCTTAGCATACAATTCTTTGATGTGCTCAAAGCTAACAACATTCAACTCAAGTTTAGTGACAAGCGTGCATATGTGGGAAAGGGCATTCGCAACAACATTTTCCTTACCCTTAATGTACTTGATCACATAGGGATAAGATTCAATAAATTCACTCCATTTGGCATGACGCTTGTTCAACTTAGTTTGACCTTTCAAGTACTTAAGCGTTTCATGATCTGTATGTATGACAAACTCATGAGGTCTAAGATAATGTTCCCAAACATGTAGCACACACACTAGGGCATACAATTCTTTGTCATAGATGGGATAGTTAAGTTGAGCACCGGAGAGTTTTCACTAAAATATGCAATGGCTCATTTTTCTTGCATCAAAACTCCGCCAATTCCGGTACCACTTGCATCGCATTGAACCTCAAAAGTTTTGTCAAAGTTGGGCAAAGCGAGAATCGGAGCATGAGTAAGCAAAGATTTGAGCTCGTCAAAAGCGGTAGATTGCAAAGGTCCCCAAACAAAATGAGCATTTTTCTTACTCAAAGCATGCAAAGGTGCTGCGATGGTGCTAAAGTCTTTCACAAAGTGACGATAAAAACCCGCAAGGCCAAGAAAGCTTCATACTTGTTGCAAATTGGTGGGTTGGGGCCAAGTTTTAATTGCCTCAACTTTAGATTCATCAACATGGACACCCTTGGAAGAAACAACGAAACCCAAGAAAACAAGCTTGTCAACACCAAATGTGCACTTTTTCATGTTGGCATAAAGACGTTCCTTGCGAAGAGTTTGCAAAACAGCCCTAACATGCTTTAGATGCTCTTTCATGGATTTGCTAAAAACAAGAATGTCATAAAAGTAAACCATAATAAACACTCCAATGTAAGGACGAAGCACAAAATGCATAAGACGCATGAAAGTGCCGGGAGCTTCCGACAAACCCATAGGTCCAACCACTCGTACAAGCCTAATTTGGTTTTGAAAGCGGTTTTCCATTCATCACCTTCTTGTATGCGGATTTGATAATAGCCACTTTTGAGATCAATTTTTGAGAAAATGGTAGCACCACTAAGTTCATCAAGCATGTCATCTAGGCGAGGAATGGGATACCTATAACGAACGATAATAGCATTGATGGGTCTACAATCCGAGCACATGCGAAAACTACCGTCTTGCTTGGGCACAAGTATAACCGGAATGGCACAAGGGCCTAGCTTTCACGTACATGTCCGTTGTCGATTAGTTGTTGTACTTGCCGTTGGATCTCCTTAGTTTCTTTGGGGTTGACGCAGATGGAGCTTTGTTTGGTAGAGGTGTTCCGGGGATGAGGTCGATTCGGTGCTCGATGCCTCGTAGTGGAGGTAGTCCCGGAGGTAGCTCATCAGGGAAAACATCTTGGAATTCATGCAAAAGAGAATAGAACACTAAAGGTAGATCGTGAGAGGTGTTAGTTTTTGGTGCCTCATCCTTGCACACAAGGACAAAGTGCATAACACTCGATGGGTTCTCACACACTTCTCTCATCTCTCTTTTGGTGGCAAATAGGACGAAGTTTTTCTTGTCGCTCATCGTGGAGGCACTCGGTTTTGGCTTGTGGCTCTCACTCTCTTTTGGGTGGATCACTTTCTCACTCTTCTCTCCATGATGGTGGCTTGCTTGTCGACTATCACTTGACTAGGAGACATAGGTCGTAGCACATACTCCTTCCCTTTCATCTTGAAGCTATAGTGATTGGTACGCCCATTGTGGATGACGCCGCGGTCAAATTGCCATGCTCGCCCAAGAAGGAGGTGGCAAACGGACATCGGGGCGACATCACACTCCAAAGTGTCTTCATATGCACCAATTTCGAAGGAGACTTGGACCGTATGCTCAACTCATATAGTGCCGGAATCACTTAGCCATTGGACTTTGTAGGGGTGAGGGTGCTTCATCTTGACCAATTGTAGCTTGGAGCATAGTTCTTCACTTGCCAAGTTGTGACAAGTACCTCCATCGATGATGACCTTGACGGACCTTCCATTGATTCCGGCCTTTGTGTGGAAGATGTGGCATCTTTGGTCCTATTCTTGTTGATGTTGAAGAGTCAAGACTTTGGAGACAACGAGAGCGGGGGGCTCGAATCCTCATCACAAAAGACTTGATCATCTTCATCCTCGTTCACACGCCGGTGCATGGCCACTTGCTCAAGGGCTTCCATCTCCTCTTCACTCATGGAGTCATAGGTTCCATCATTGTTGAGTATCATGGTGTGCTTGTTGGTGCATTGGAAAGACTCGTGGCCTCGGTCGCCGCAAGTGAAACACTTGAAGGAGCTTGTCTTGACGGTCTCATCGGTTGGAGTAGATGATGAAGCGCGCGGCTTGAAGTTGCTTGTAGTAGGAGGAGGACGACTTGAGCTTGTCGAATTTTTCTTGTAACTTGACTTGTCGTCGTTGCTTGTAGATGGCTTGATTGAGGTAGAAGTTGGAGGAGTTGTTGAAGCTTGGTTGTTGGAGAAGCCGCATGTCTTGGATGAGTACTTGGCATACTTGAAGTCATCTTGCACTAGACGTTCCGCGTTGGTAGCCTGATGCACGAGCTCAATGAGGTTGGAGTAGGGTTGGAAGTCGGCAATCTTCTTGATGGGATGGTTGAGGCCATTCAAGAAGCGTGCCATAGTTTGCTCATCATCTTCCGTGACATTGGCTCGTATCATGGCTATCTCCATTTCCTTGTAGTATTCTTCAACACTCTTTGTTCCTTGCTTGAGTAGTTGGAGATTCTTGAAGAGATCGCGGTTGTAGTAGGTGGGCACAAAACATGCTCGCATGACATCTTTTATTTGAGCCCAAGTGGTGATTGGTGGTTCACCTTTTGCTTCTCGGTGCTCAAGGACTTGTTCCCACCATATGAGCACATAGTCTTGGAAATCAAGTGATGCCATCGCGATCTTCTTCTCTTCCTCATAGTTGTGCAAACAAAAGATTTTGTCGACCTTCAATGCCCATGAGAGGTACTCTTCGGGATGATTGCTTCCATTGAACTTGGGCATGGTGAACTTTAGCTTGCCGTAGCGTTGCTCTTCATTGTGTTGTGGTCGAGGATGATGATGACGCCCTTAACGTGCAGGATAATCAACCTCATGTTGCTCTTGGCATGGAGGAAGTCCATGATCATCTTGCTCTTGTTGAACTTGACATTGAGGAGGAGCTTGTCGAGCTTGAGGAGGAGGTGGTGGAACTTGACATTGCACTCTTGGTTGGTAGTTTCGCTCTTGGATTTCTTCTCGAAGTGCTTCCTCTTGATTGCGCCTATCGCGGTTGTGCTTGGCAATGGCTCGACTTGATTCTTGAAGGGCACGTTGCGCCTCAAGAGCTTGTGCTTAACGTTGTTGTTGTTGAAGGCGTTGAGCGTCGGCGTCTTGTTCCTCTTGATGTTGACACGCTCGTTCTTCCTCTTGGCGACGTTGACGTTGTCGTTCTTGAGCTTGTGCAAAAGGATCTTGGTGTGGTTGATGACGAAGTACTTGCTCGTCGACTTGCTCTTGCGGATGATTGTCGTGTAGAGGATTGCGAGATGCATGACGGTCTTAACGCGCGGCTCGTCGAAGAGTGGTCTATGTCGGTGTACTTGAGCCGGAGAAGGTGTCGTCGGAGTGTCGACTTGAGCGGCCCCGTCTTGAGTATGAAGAAGTTGAAGGAGGCCGGTTCACCAACAAGGCACGGATCTCGTCCATCCTTGCATTGTTCTCTTGCTTGTGGGCGTCGAGCTTGTTGTCGAAGTAGTCTCTTGGACGTTGCTCGGAGAGTCGCAAGTCGGTGGCGAGATTGTCGATGCGGTCTGTCATTTCTTGTTGCTCTTGATGCAACGCTCATAGTGCACCAAAGAGGTGGCTCTTGGTGACGAATGATGACATGTCATTGTCTTGCTCGATGAAGAGTGGGTTGGTAGAAGTACTTGGCCTATCCATCATTCCAAGCAAAATGTGAGTGGGAGAAGGGGAAGAACTTATACCAAATGTTCCTTGACCGATGTTGAAGGTGGATCAAGATCACTCAAATGCTTACAATGAAATAGCACAATTGGTACCAATTCTTGTCGGTTCTCACACCTACACAAGCAAAAGCTTATGGTGGGCTTGGTTAGGATGGTGGCGCAAAATTTGATGCAATTGTTAGTGAGCTTCAATAATGTTGGAAAAGATTCACAAATTTGCAAATGCAACAAGTAGACCAAGCAAGTAGTGGTACACGGGAACACACACGCAAATAGATAAGTGGGATTGTGCAAACCAAAAATGAGCCAAAATGTGGAGTCCACGAAAATGCTCTTGTTGCACAATACTAGAGAGATGCTAGCACAATTGCAAAATAGGCAGATACGGACTTGTGCACAACCTACTAGGCAAAAATGCAACGACCTCTATCCCAAGTATACTATATGTATGGTATTTCGGTGATATGATCCAAGATGATCGGATATGACAATCTTAATGTAGTATGATGCTATGGTTCTTGCTTATAAGCTCTTTGCTTATCTTTCCCTCTTTGCTTAAAAGGTTGTTTGGCTCTTTCACTTTTGAGCTCTTTTTCTTATGCAAAACTTCATGAGCCAAGATAGCAATTGTGTATGCGATAACAACTTTGTGACACAAAAGATGATGCCAAGATATGTACCACTATGATATGGTATGTACGATATGGATTATGATCACTAATGTGCACAAGTCACGTGGCCGGCAATACTCAATGGCTAGTCTCGATGGGTAAGCAACGCAAAAGTAAGGCTATGTGGTTATCAATGCAATGGCATGGTATGACAAAGATGTCGTCGAAGTTACTGCCTGAAGCGATGATGAGTCCTTTACGAAGATGAGCGGTGGTGATGATGATGTCGAACCGTACCTATATAACCGAAACACAATAGGACACGGGAACCACAACCCAAAATCTCAAAGACCAAAATGTGTCAAAATCGTCATGGGAGGTATCGGTGAATGATGGTGGTGTTTGTGGAAAGTTGTGGTGGTATAGGTGTTTGGAAAATGTGGTGGAAAGTGGGGAAGAGGTGGTGGCCGGACTGAAAAAATTCAGTTTCATCAGGTTTTTACGGACGTCCAGTGAGTTACGGTCGCCCGGTCGCCGGATGTCCGGTGGAGCCCGGTCCTCCGGTGCCTGGGCGAAATCAGGCACATGAAGAACTGCTTGAATTCGGGGTGGAGGAAGGTGGTGATGTTGAATTCGAGCGATTTTGTGGATGGAAAAGGGTGGGGAGGGTGGGGAAAGCTAGATCCACACGTGGCAACACAAATCCATGGACCAAATCCAACAAAACTTCAACACACCAACAAATCACAAAACAAAATTGGGGCTATTTTTGGTGAGGATTTTTGGATTTAGGACAAAAACAACAAAACCAAGCTAGAAAACACGGGGTAGGGGCTCCAAAAATGTGATCAACGTGGCTCATGATACCAAGATCATGAGCAAGCTGGCTCTGATCCAAGATGATGTAGGGTAGAACCCTAGAGGCCGATCTTTCACGTTTGGAGCAGATCCCTACAAGGAACACGAAGAACACGAGGAGGGGAACGGGGGAAAAACACTCAACCAACAAGAATAAAAGTTACACATGTGCTAGATCATCGAAACACAAGAGAGGTACAAGATCCAAATCCAACAAGAGACTATACAAAGGGTAACCGGTTCTTCTCCGTGAGGAGGTCTTGAAGATGGTCTTCTTTGGATGGAGGTCTTGAATCCAGGTGGATCTTCTCCGAAGAGGTGTTGGTCCCTCACGAGGAGTAGATCCGGATGGATGAGCGAGGCTCTATCTCACAAATGAGCTAAATCAACGCTAACCCTAGCTAGGAGGTGGGAGAGGTCTATTTATAGTCATAGTGCAAATGAGGGGCGAAGTGAAGGGGTACATTGATAACCCACAAGTGTAGGGGATCGCAACAACTTTCAAAGGTAAAGTAGTCAACCCAAATTTATAGATTCGACACAAGGGGAGCCAAAGAATATTCTTGAGTATTAGCAATTGAGTTGTTAATTCAACCACACCTGGATAACTTAGTATCTGCAGCAAAGTATTTAGTAGCAAAAGTGGTATGATAATAAAGGTAACCATAGCAAAAGTAATATTTTTGGGTTTTGTAGTGATTGTAACAATAGCAACGGAAAAGTAAATAAGCGAAGAACAATATGTGAAAAGCTCATAGGCAATGGATCAGTGATGGATAATTATGTCGGATGCGATTCCCCATGTAATAGCCATAACATAGGGTGACACAGAACTAGCTCCAGTTCATCAATGTAATGTAGGCATGTATTCCGTAAATAGTCATACGTGCTTATGGAAAAGAACTTGCATGACATCTTTTGTCCTACCCTCCCGTGGCAGTGGGGTCCTAGCGGAAACTAAGGGATATTAAGGCCTCCTTTTAATAGAGAACCAGAACAAAGCATTAGCACATAGTGAATACATGAACTCCTCAAACTACGGTCATCACCGAGAAGTATCCCGATTATTGTCACTTCGGGGTTGTCGGATCATAACACATAATAGGTGACTATAGACTTGCAAGACAGGATCAAGAACACACATATATTCATGAAAACATAATCGGTTCAGATCTGAAATCATGGAACTCGGGCCCTAGTGACAAGCATTAAGCATAGCAAAGTCATAACAACATCAATCTCAGAACATAGTGGATACTAGGGATCAAACCCTAACAAAACTAACTTGATTACATGGTAAATCTCATCTAACCCATCACCGTCCAGCAAGCCTACGATGGAATTACTCACGCACGGCGGTGAGCATCATGAAATTGGTAATGGAGGATGGTTGATGATGACAACGGCAACGAATCCCCCTCTCCGGAGCCCCGAACGGACTCCAGATCAGCCCTCCCGAGAGAGATTAGGGCTTGGCGGCGTCTCTGTATCGTAAAACATGATGAAACTTTCTCTCTGATTTTTTTCTCCCCGAACGTGAACATATGGAGTTGGAGTTGAGGTCGGTGGAGGTCCAGGGGGCCCACGAGATAGGGGGGCGCGCTCAGGGGGAGGGGCGCGCCCCCCACCCTCGTGGACAGGGTGTGAGCCCCCTGGTCTTGATTCTTTCGCCCGTTTTTTTTATATTTTCCAAAAAGTGCCTCTGTGGATTTTCAGGACATTCCGAGAACTTTTCTTTTCTACACATAAAACAACATCAAGGCGGTTCTGCTGAAAACAGCGTCAGTCGGGTTAGTTTCATTTAAATCATGCAAGTTAGAGTCCAAAACAAGGGAAAAAGTGTTTGGAAAAGTAGATACGTTGGAGACATATCAACTCCCCCAAGCTTAAACCTTTGCTTGTCCTCAAGCAATTCAGTTGATAAACTGAAAGTGATAAAGAAAAACTTTTACAAACTCTGTTTGCTCTTGTTGTTATAAACATGCAAAGCCATCATTCAGGTTTCAACAAATATTATGAACTAACCATACTCACAATAACACTTAGGTCTCACAATTACTCATATCAATAGCATAATCAGCTAGCGAGCCATAATAATAAAACTCGGATGACAACACTTTCTCAAAACAATCATAACATGATATAATAAAATGGTATCTCGCTAGCCCTTTCTGAGACCGCAAAACATAAATGCAGAGCACCTTTAAAGATCAAGGACTGACTAAACATTGTAATTCATGGTAAAAGAGATCCAGTCAAGTCATACTCAATATAAACCAATAGTAATGAATGCAAATGATAGTGTGCTCTCCAGCGGGTGCTTTTTAATAAGAAGGATGATGACTCAACATAAAAGTAAATAGATAGGCCCTTCGCAGAGGGAAGCAGGGATTTGTAGAGGTGCCAGAGCTCGATTTTAAAATAGAGATTGAATAACATTTTGAGCGGCATACTTTCACTGTCAACGCAACAACTATGAGATGGATGTATCTTCCATACTACATGCATTATAGGTAGTTCCCAAACAGAATGGTAAATGTTTATACTCCCCCAACCACCAAGAAACATCAATCCATGGCTTGCTCGAAACAATGAGTGCCTCCAACTAACAACAGCCCTGAGGGAGTTTTGTTTAATTATTTTGATTTGCTTTGATCTTTTTGGATCATGGGACTGGGCATCCCGGTTACCGGCCCTTTCTCGTGAATGAGGAGCGGAGTCCACTCCTCTTGAGAATAACCCACCTAGAATGGAAGATAGAGGCAGCCCTAGTTGTAACATGGGCTGCTCGAGCATACAAAACAGAATTTTATTTGAAGGTTTGGAGTTTGGCACATACAAATTTACTTGGAACGGCAGGTAAATACCGCATATAGGAAGGTATGGTGGACTCATATGGAATAACTTTGAGGTTTATGGAGTTTGGATGCACAAGCAGTATTCCCGCTTAGTACAGGTGAAGGCTAGCAAAAGACTAGGAAGTGACCAACTAAGAGAGCGACAACAGTCGTAAGCATGCATTAAAATTAATTCACATCGAATACAAGCATGAGTAGGATATAATCCACCATGAACATAAATATCATGAAGGCTATGTTGATTTGTTTCAACTACATGCATGAACATGTGCCAAGTCGAGTCACTCAATTCATTCAAAGGAGGATACCATCCCATCATACCACATCATAATCATTCTAATAGCATGTTGGCACACAAGGTAAACCATTATAACTCATAGCTAATCAAGCATGGCACAAGCAACTATAAGCTCTAAATGTCATTGCAAATATGTTTACTTCATAATAAGCTGAATCAGAAACGATGAACTCATCATATTTACAAAAACAAGAGAGGTTGAGTTCATACCAGCTTTTCTCATCTCAATCAGTCCATCATATATCATCATTATTGCCTTTCACTTGCACAACCAAACGATGTGTATAATAATAATAGTGCACGTGCATTGGACTAAGCTGGAATCTGCGAGCATTCAACTCAAGAGAGAAGACATGGTAATATGGGCTCTAAATTAAATAAACAAGCAAGCATAAGAGAGCCACTAAGCATTTTCAGTACCGTCTTCTTGACCCCCAAAGGAAAGAAAATAAAATAAAACTATTTACACGGGAAAGCTCCCAACAAGTAAGAAGAAGAACGAGATATCTTTTTGGGTTTTCATTTTAATTTCTACTACAAGCATGGAAATTAAACTAACTATTTTTTTTGTTTTTCTTAAGGTTTATCAAACACACAAGAAGAAAGTGAAAAAGCAAATTAAACTAACATGGATAATACAATGAAAGAGTATGAGCACCGGCGACTAGTGTGTGAACATGAATATAAAGTCGGTGAGAAATACGTACTCCCCCAAGCTTAGGCTTTTGTACGATTCAGGCATAGCCGTTTAGCAATGACGGCACCCATACTAAAACTATTATCTCCAAGCAAGGCATGTTGAAGAATGATAATATCAGGAACACTAAAGTTTCCACTATTTCCACGACCAATCAAGCATCTACTAGCAAATATGGCAAAGTAGCATAAAACAGGAAAATGTATACTAGAGATTTTCGCCTCGGAACCCTTCTTTGGCTCCTCTACAGCTATAGTGTTAACAAAGCCATCCACATCTTTACGATGGGGTTCCTCTCATTATCCCTCATAGGGTATCCTACATACCGCGCAAAAATTACGTAAAGACATTTTTCTGAATTCATCATAGAAGTGAAATGATACTGAAGGCGGTGACTTCTTAGGATAATAATAAATTTTTTGCACGAAAGTATTGGTGAGTAAGAGATACTGATCGGTTCGGTCATGGAGGAAACCGGTGAGGCCTGCATTCTCGATCAAAGAATAAAAATCTTCATGAATTCCAGCTTCTTTCAAGAAATCATCGCATGGCCATTCACACGACCGTACTTCCGCTAAGCGAGGAAGATTATACTTGGCTTTTTCCTTCTCTTTAGCTTGTTTTTCTGAGAGCCCTGGCTAGAAGAGCCCCTCAAAAGTTTCCTTAACATTTTCTGAAAAATTCTGAAATTTTAGTAACTTCAAAATAAAAGTGAATAAAACTAAACAAGATTGGTAGGAACTACTCCTACAAGTGCTAGAGTCTATATCATGCATTAGAATTGCTTGGGACCTCATAAATTCAACATGCAAGCTCAAGAACATGGTCACCTATGCAACAAAAAATTGCAATGAATAAAGCACTAGAACAAAAACTAATTGGACCAATGGAGGAGTCACATACCAAGCAACAATCTCCCAAAGCAGTTTTGTGAATGGAGCTTTGAGCAAGGAGATTGAAAATCGCAACAAAATTAGCTAGAACTCGTGCTTGAGCTGGATGGGGATTTTTTTGGGTAGAAGATGAATTGTGTGGGTGCTGGCATAAGTGGAGGGGGACAACCAGGGGCCCACGAGACAGGGGGCGCGCCTAGGGGAGGTGGGCGCGCCCTCCACTCTCGTGGCCTGGTGCTTGTCCCTCCTGCAGTGATTTCAGTGCCTAAAATCCTCAAATATTCCATAAAAAATCATACTAAATTTGCAGGGCATTTGGAGCACTTTTATTTTCGGGATATTTTTTTAATGCACGGATAATTAAGAAAGCAGACGGATAATACTATTTTTGCTTTATTTATTCTAAATAACATAAAGTAAAAAGAAGGTACAAAAGGTTGTGCCTTCTAGTTTCATCCATCTCATGATCATCAAAATGAATCCACTAACAAGGTTGATCAAGTCTTGTTAACAAACTCATTCCGAATAACAGGGAACCGGAGGAATTTTGAATAACACTAAGTTACCTCAACGGGGATATGAAAATCCCCAAGAATAAGAATATCATACTTTTTCTTGACAGTAGGGAGAGGAAATTCAAAACCTCCAATAATAATAGTTGGAACTTTTCCAATAGAATTGATGCTATGAACTTGAGATTGTTTCCTCGGAAAGTATACCGTATGCTCATTACCATTAACATGAAAAGTGACATTGCCTTTGTTGCAATCAATAACAGCCCCTGCAGTATTCAAAAAAGGTCACCAAGGATAATAGACATACTATCATCCTCGGGAATATCAAGAATAACAAAGTCTGTTAAGATAGTGACATTTGCAACCACAACAGGCACATCCTCACAAATACCGACAGGTATAGCACTTGACTTATCAGCCATTTGCAAAGATATTTCAGTAGGTGTCAACCTATTCAATTCAAGTCTACGATATAAAGAGAGAGGCATAACACTGACAGCGGCTCCAAGATCACATAAAGCAGTTCTAACATAATTTCTTTTAATGGAGCATGGTATAGTTGGTACACCCGGATCTCCAAGTTTCTTTGGTATTCCACCCTTAAAAGTGTAATATAGCAAGCATGGTGGAAATTTCGGCTTCCGGTATCTTTCTTTTATTTGCGATGATATCCTTCATATACTTAGCATAAGGATTTACTTTGAGCATATCAGTTAAGCCCATACGTAAGAAAATAGGTCTAATCATTTCAGCAAAGCGCTCAAAATCCTCATCATCCTTTGTCTTGGATGGTTTAGGAGGAAAGGGCATGGGTTTCTGAACCCATGGTTCTCTTTCTCTATCGTGCTTCCTAGCAACAAAATCTCTCTTATCATAACGTTGATTCTTTGATTGTGGGTTATCAAGATCAACAGCAGGTTCAATCTCTACTTCATTGTTTTTGCTAGGTTGAGCATCAACATGAACATTATCATTGACATTATCACTAGGTTCATGTTCATCACCTGATTGTGTTTCAGCATCAGAAATAGAAATATCATTGGATTCTCAGGTGTGTCTACAACAGGTTCACTAGAAGTATGCAAAGTCCTATCATTTTTCTTTTTCTTCTTTTTGGAAGAACTAGGTGCCTCTAAATTATTTCTCTGAGAATCTTGCTCGATTCTCTTAGGGTGGCCTTCGGGATACAAAGGTTCGTGAGTCATTCTACCAGTTCTAGTAGCCACTCTAACAGCAAATTCATGTTTATTATTTAATTCATCAAGCAAATCATTTTGAGCTTTAAGTACTTGCTCAGCTTGAGTAGCAACCTTAGAAGCGTATTTGCTAATGAGTTTGAGTTCTTCTTTAACTCTAGCCATATTCTTTAACTCTCTACCAACATAAGCATTAAAACTTTCTTGTCTAGCCATAAAGTCATCAAATTCATCTAAGCACGAGCTATGAAATTTAGTAGAGGGGATTTCAACTTTATCATATCTATAGAGAGAATTTACCTTTACTACCCGTGTCGGGTTATCAAAACAATGTGGTTCTTCGACAGGCGGTATATTAAGACCATGTATTTCTTCAATAGGAGGTAAATTCTTAACATCTTCAGCTTTAATACCTTTTTCTTTCATTGATTTCTTTGCATCTTGCATATCTTCAGAACTGAGAAATAAAACACCTCTCTTCTTTGGAGTGGGTTTAGGAATAGGCTCAGGAGTTGGCTCAATTGGTTCAGGAATTTCCTCAGGATTTGGGTCAGAAAGAGTCCAATTATTTTCATTAGTCAACATATTATTCAATAGTAATTTAGCTTCATCGACTGTTCTTTCCCTGAAAACACAACCAGCACAACTATCCAAGTAGTCCTTGGAAGCATCAGTTAGTCCATTATAAAAGATATCAAGTATTTCATTTTTCTTAAGAGGATGATCAGGCAAAGCATTAAGTAATCGAAGAAGCCTCCCCCAAGCTTGTGGGAGACTCTCTTCTTCGATTTGCACAAAATTATATATTTCCCGCAAGGTAGCTTGTTTCTTATGAGCAGGGAAATATTTAGCAGAGAAGTAATAAATCATATCCTGGGGACTACACACACAACCAGGAGCAAGAGAATTATACCAAGTCTTAGCATCGCCCTTTAATGAGAACAGAAATATCTTAAGGATATAATAATAGCGAGATTTATCATCATGAGTAAACAGGATGGCTATATCATTCAACTTGGTAAGATGTGCCACAACAGTTTCAGATTCAAGGACATAAAAAGGATCAGATTCAACCAAAGTAATAATCTCAGGATCAATAGAGAATTCATAATCCTTATCAGTAACATAGATAGGTGAAGTAGCAAAAGCAGGGTCAGGTTTCATTCTAGCATTAAGAGACTGCTGCTTCCATTTAGCTAATAATTTCTTAAGATCATATCTATCATTGCAAGCAAAGTTAGCTCTAGCAGCTTCTTCATTCATAACATAACCCTCAGGAACAACAGGCAATTCATAATCATTTGGAGAATTTTCATCATCACTATCATCAATAATAGCATCTTCAATAATTTCTTTCCCCCTAACTCTAGCAAGTTGTTCATCAAGAAATTCACCTAATGGCAAAGTAGTATCACACACAGAAGTAGTTTCATCATAAGTATCATGCATAGCAGAAGTGGCATCATCAACAACATGCGACATATCAGAATTCATAGCAGTAGCAGGTTTAGGTGTCGCAAGCTTACTAATAACAGAAGAAGAATCTAGTGCAGAGCTAGATGGCAGTTCCTTACCTCCCCTCGTAGTTGAGGGCAAAATCTTGGTTCTGTCGTCTCTCAAGTTCTTCATAGTGATCAACAGATATAAATCCCAAGTGACTCAGACAATAGAGCTATGCTCCCCGTCAACGGCGCCAGAAATTACTCTTGATAACCCACAAGTGTAGGGGATCGCAACAGCTTTCGAGGGTAAAGTATTCAACCCAAATTTATTGATTCGACACGAGGGGAGCCAAAGAATATTCTCAAGTATTAGTAGCTGAATTGTCAATTCAACCACACCTGAAAGACTTAATATCTGCAGCAAAGTATTTAGTAGCAAAAGTGGTATGATAATAAAGGTAACGATAGCAAAAGTAATATTTTTGGGTTTTGTAGTGATTGTAACAATAGCAACGGAAAAGTAAATAAGCGAAGAACAATATGTGAAAAGCTCGTAGGCAATGGATTAGTGATGGATAATTATGTCGGATGCGATTCCTCATGTAATAGCTATAACATAGGGTGACACAGAACTAGCTCCAGTTCATCAATGTAATGTAGGCATGTATTCCGTATATACTCATACATGCTTATGGAAAAGAACTTGCATGCCATCTTTTGTCCTACCCTCCCGTGGCAGCGGGGTCCTAGTGGAAACTAAGGGATATTAAGGCCTCCTTTTAATAGAGAACTGGAATAAAGCATTAGCACATAGTGAATACATGAACTCCTCAAACTATGGTCATTACCGAGAAGTATCCCGATTATTGTCACTTTGGGGTTGTCGGATCATAACACATAATAGGTGACTATAGACTTGCAAGATAGGATCAAGAACACACATATATTCATGAAAACATAATAGGTTCAGATCTGAAATCATGGCACTCGGGCCCTAGTGACAAGCATTAAGCATAGCAAAGTCATAGCAACATCAATCTCAAAACATAGTGGATACTAGGGATCAAACCCTAACAAAATTAACTTGATTGCATGGTAAATGTCATCCAACCCATCACCGTCCAGCAAGCCTACGATGGAATTACTCATGCGTGGCGGTGAGCATCATGAAATTGGTGATGGAGGATGGTTGATGATGACGACGGCGTTGAATCCCCCTCTCCGGAGCCCCGAACGGACTCCACATCAGCCCTCCCGAGAGAGATTAGGGCTTGGCGGGGGCTCCGTATTGTAAAACGCGATTGAACTTTCTCTCTAATTTTTTTCTCCCCGAACGTGAATATATGGAGTTGGAGGTGAGGTGGTGGAGGTCCAGGGGGCGCGCCCAGGGGGAGGGAGCGCGCCCCCCACCCTCGTGGATAGGGTGTGGGCCCCCTGGTCATGATTCTTTCGCCAGTATTTTTTATATTTTCCAAAAAGTGCCTCCGTGGATTTTCAGGACATTCCGAGAACTTTTCTTTTCTACACATAAAACAACATCATGGCAGTTCTGCTGAAAACAGCGTCAGTCCGGGTTAGTTTCATTCAAATCATGCAAGTTAGAGCCCAAAACAAGGGCAAAAGTGTTTGGAAAAGTAGATACGTTGGAGACGTATCATACATGGGTGAGGGAGTCCCGGATTAGGGGGTGTCCGGATGACCGGACTAGGACCTTTGGTCGGACTCCTGGACTATGAAGATACAAGATTGAAGACTTCGTACCATGTCCGGATGGGACATTCCTTGGCGTGGAAGGCAAGCTTGGCGATACAGATATGTAGATTTCCTCCCATTGTAACCGACTCTGTGTAACCCTAGCCCTCTCCGGTGTCTATATAAACCGGAGGGTTTTAGTCCATAGGACGAACAACAATCATACCATAGGTTAGCTTCTAGGGTTTAGCCTCTTTGATCTCGTGGTAGATCTACTCTTGTACTATCCATATCATCAATGTTAATCAAGCAGGAGTAGGGTTTTACCTCCATCGAGAGGGCTCGAACCTGGGTAAAAACATCGTGTCTCTTGTCTCTTGTTACCATCCGCCTAGACGCACAGTTCGGGACCCCCTACCCGAGATCCGCCGGTTTTGACACCGACATTGGTGCTTTCATTGAGAGTTCCTTTGTGTCGTCATCTTCAGGCCCGATGGCTCCCCCGATCATCAACAACGACGCGGTCCAGGGTGAGACTTTTCTCCCCGGACAAATCTTCGTATTCGGTGGCTTTGCACTGCGGGCCAATTCGCTTGGCCATCTGGAGCAGATCGAAAGCTACGCCCCTGGCCATCAGGTCAGATTTGGAAGTTTGAACTACACGGCAGACATCCGTGGAGACTTGATCTTCGACGGATTCGAGCCACGGCCAAGCGCGCCGCACTGTCACGATGGGCATGATCTAGCTCTGCCACCAAACAGTGCCCTGGAGGCCGCCCCAGTGTCCGCTCCGACCCTTAGTTCGGAGCCGGCTGCACCAATCGAGGACGGGTGGCTGGACACCACCTCGGGGGCTGCAATCTCCAGGACGATCGAGCCGAACACCAGCCTTGTCCTTTGCACAGCTCGTGACTCCAAGATGCCGGACTCCTTTCCGGACTCCGAACCTTCCGCGCCCCTGCCAATCGAACCCGATGGGGCGCCGATCATGGAGTTCGCCGCCCCGGACATCTTTCAGCACTCGCCCTTTGGCGACATTCTAAATTCACTAAAGTCTCTCTCTTTATCAGGAGAGCCCTGGCCGGACTATGGCCAGCAAGGTTGGGATGCGGACGACGAAGAAATTCAAAACCCACCCACCACCCACTTCGTAGCCATTGTCGATGATTTAACCGACATGCTCGACTTCGACTCCGAAGACATCGACGGTATGGACACCGATGCAGGAGACGACCAAGACCCAGCGCCTCTAGGGCACTAGAAGGCCACCTCGTCATACGACATATATATGGTGGACACCCCAAAAGAAGGGGATGGCGATGGAACAACGGAGGATGACCCCTCCAAGAAGTAGCCTAAGCGTCGGCGTCAGCGGCGCCGCTCTAAATCCCGCCAGAGCAAAAACGGCGATTCCGGCACAGGAAATAATAACACCCTGGACAGTGCCGAAGATAACCCCCTCCAGCTGGATTCAGCACAGGAGGATGAAGAGACCAGCCCTCATGAGAAAGCGGCAGACAAAGAAGTAGAGGACGATAATTACATGCCTCCCTCCGAAGATGAGGCAAGCCTCAACGACGAATTTGTCGTGCCTGAGGATCCCGTCGAACAAGAGCATTTCAAACGCAGGCTTATGTCCACGGCAAGCAGCCTCAAGAAAAAACAGCAGCAGCTTAGAGCTGACCAAGACTTTCTAGCCGATAGATGGACCAAAATCGTAGCGGCCGAGGAATACGAACTCGAACGCCCCTCCAAGAGCTACCCAAACCGCAAATTGCTACCCCGATTAGAGGAGGAAGCACCCAAACCCGCATCACCAGCGCATGACGTGGCTGACCGGCCACCTCGTGGCCGTGACAGAGAGGCCTCTCGGCCATCAATTCAAGCCGCACCCCGGCGCCGCTATACCAAGGCATGGGGAAATGCGCCGGACCTGCGAGACATATTGGAGGACAAGGCAAGGCAAACAAGATCGATCTATGGATCGCGTGGGCGCCCCACGGCACGTAATGATAACTGTCATGCCGGATATGGCAAATATGGCCAGGCCAAACACAGCAGACATAGCTCATTTGAGCTACGTCGTGATATAGCCCAGTACAGAGGTGCCACACACCCACTATGCTTCACAGATGAAGTAATGGATCATCAAATACCCAAGGGTTTTAAACCCGTAAACATCGAATCATACGATGGCACAACAGATCCAACGGTATGGATCGAGGACTATCTTCTTCATATCCACATGGCCCGCGGTGATGATCTACACGCTATCAAATACCTCCCACTCAAGCTTAAAGGACCAGCTCGGCATTGGCTTAACAGCTTGCTAGCAGAGTCAATTGGTTGCTGGGAGGACCTGGAAGCTGCATTCCTTGACAATTTCCAGGGCACCTAGGTGCGACCACCAGACGCCGATGACCTAAGCCACATCATCCAGCAGCCAGATGAATCGGCCAGACAATTCTAGACACAGTTCCTAACCAAGAAAAATCAAATAGTCGACTGTCCGGACACGGAGGCCCTCGCAGCCTTCAAACATAACATCCATGACGAATGGCTGGCCTGGCACCTAGGACAGGAAAAGCCGAAATCCATGGCAGCCCTCACAACACTCATGACCCGCTTTTGTGCAGGAGAAGACAGCTGGATAGCTCGTAGCAATAACATGACCAAGAGCCCTGGTAATTCAGATACCAAGGACATCAATGGCAGGTCGCGTCGCAACAAACACAAGCGCCGCATTAACGGCGACAACACAGAGGATACGGCAGTTAATGCTGGATTCCGAGGCCCTAAACCCGATCAGCGGAAAAAGCCATTCAAAAGAACTACTCCGGGCCCGTCCAATTTGGACCGAATACTCGATCACTTGTGCCAGATACACGTCACCCCCGAAAAACCAGCCAGTCACACCAACATGGATTGTTGGGTGTTCAAGCAGGCAGGCAAGCTAAGCGGCGAGAACAGAGACAAGGGGATGTATAGCGAGGATGAGGAGGAGCCCCGGCCGCTGAACAATAGGGGACAGAAGGGCTTTCCCCCACAAGTGCGGACGGTGAACATGATATACGCAACCCACATCCCTAAAAGGGAACGGAATCGTGCACTCACGGATGTATATGCGTTGGAGCCAGTCGCCCCAAAGTTCAACCCATGGTCCTCCTACCCGATCACTTTCGATCGAAGGGACCACCCCACTAGCATCTGCCATGGTGGATTCGCCGCATTGGTTCTAGACCCAATCATTGACGGATTCCACCTCACCAGAGTCCTTATGGACGGCGGCAGCAGCCTGAACTTGCTTTATCAGGATACAGTGTGAAAATGGGCATAGATCCCTCCAGGATTAAACCCACAAAGACGACCTTTAAAGACGTCATACCAGGTGTATAGGCCAACTGTACTGGCTCAGTTACACTGGAAGTGGTCTTCGGATCCCCGGATAATTTCCGAAGCGAGGAGTTAATCTTCGACATAGTCCTGTTCCGCAGTGGCTATCACGCCCTGCTCGGACGAACCGCATTTGCAAAGTTCAATGCGGTGCCGCACTACGCATACCTCAAGCTCAAGATGCCAGGCCCTCGAGGAGACATTACGGTCAACGGAAACACCGAACGCTCTCTCCGAACGGAGGAGCATACGGCGGCCCTAGCGGCGGAAGTACAAAGTAGCCTCTCAAGGCAATTCTCCAGTCCGGCTATTAAACGTCCGGACACCGTCAAGCGCACCCGGAGTAGCCTACAAATAGACCGCCTGGCATGTTCCGAGCAAGCGTAGCAGTGCGGCCCCAACCCCAGCCCGCGGGAAAGTGCGAAACCAGTGTTACGCATACATAATTACGCTCTGGAAGTACCATGGGCATATGGGGAGGGGCACAACCATGGCACGCCAAACACGCGGCTCAACCGCACCAGGGGCTCCAAGCCTTGTCATTTCCTTTTCCTTACTTTCAGGACTCCACTATCCGGAAGGCCTGTCCGGCAGTCTAATCGCCGAACACACGATGCAACAGCCAGAGAAGCAGCAAGCTACGTCGAACGTTCAGGTGGTCTCTATAGCGAGCTAAATACCTGTCTTACATAAAGTTTCGCAGCTTGCCACCGGAGGGGAACATGTCAAACAATCCCAACTCTTGCTTATCACACTATTTGTATCGTTCTGCTTTTACAGCAGCCTTTTAATAAACAATACATAGCTCTTGTCTATTATTGCATTCATTCTCTTTTTTAAAATATGTTCAGTTATGACATTACGCAACCGCACACTCTGGTATGGCTAGTACACTAGGGGCTTAAGTACCCCAGAATATGGTGTGAGAAGTCCGAACACTCTCACGAGTGCAGCACCCCGAACTTATAGCATTATATGCATCAGCTCCGAATCATGTCTTGGGTCAATAGTTGGGTTTGCCCGGCTCCCATGTTTTGGTACCTTATGTTCTGTTATATCGGCTAAGGTAGCGCTGGGAGAACTACTGCGATTGTGCCCCAGTTGAGCTGAGTTAAGCACCTCAGTAGAGAAAGCTAAAACTGACCGTCATGATAGGGCGAGAGCCGGTCGCTGTTCGAGAGGTTTTCGAGTCCCTAAAGACTTATGCCGCTTAGAGCGAGGAGCTGGCTTTGTCCGGCCTAGGCGTGGATAGCACCCCGAACTCGGTCTTCCGAATACTAGGGGCTTCGCTGAAATTTAAAATTATAGAATTCTATGGCCAAGTGAGAGTGATAAAGCATTATAGTCCGATTGCCTTGTTCGTTGTGCTGAGCGCCTCCCTCGAAGGACCCAAGAATGGGAACAAGAGCGCTCAGGTTTATCTTGAACACCCCAGCACTCACGACATGGGGGCAGAAGCCAACGACTCGCATCTCTCAGATTTACTAAACGGCCGCACAGAAGGTAATATTTTAAATTCAAAAAGCATTGCTTAGCGCATATGAACAAGTTTTCAGCGCACAGGATAAACACGAGCAAGTTTATCAAAAATTAAATCCTTGGAACATTCATCTGCCATAGGCGGGCACCCTTCAGGACGCCCTCATAATACATCTCGGGCTTGCGATGCTCCTTGCCCTCCGGTGGCCCATCTATCACCAGCTTCTCAGCATCCATCTTGCCCCAGTGTACCTTAGCACGAGCAAGGGCCCTACGGGTGCCTTCGATGCATACGGGGCGCTTGATGACTTCAAGTCGTGGACAGGCATCCACCAGCCGCCTCACCAGCCCAAAGTAGCTCCCGGCCACGACCTCGCCAGGCCATAGCCGGACTATAAGGCCCTTCATGGCCTGTTTGGCTACCTTATGGAGCTTGACCAGCTGCTTCAGCTGGTCGCTCAAGGGCACCAGGTGTCTGGCCTCAGCATATTGGGACCAGAACACCTTCTCCATCGAGCTCCCTTCCTCGGCTCGGTAGAATGTGGCAGCATCGGACACACTGCAGGGCAGATCTACGAATGCTCCTGGAGAGCTCAGGATTCAGGTAAGTAACAAGTAACTTACTTTCACGTGCTTGCTTTGCATAAAGAATGTCTTACCTGCCGCTATCTTTTTCATCGCCTCAATTTCCTGGAGGGCTTTTTGGGCTTTGGCCTTGGCGGATTTGGCGCTCTCAAGAGCCGAGGCAAGCTCGGACTCTCGAGCCTTTGAGTCAAGCTCCAATCTCTCGTGTTTCTTCACAAGAGTATGGAGCTCTTGCCGCACCTCCGCCACCCGCGCCTCCTGCTTTTCTCGCTCAGTGCACTCCACGGCCGCATTGTCTTCGGCCCTGGACAATGCTTCCTTCAGGGTCGCCACCTCGGTTGTGGCCCCTGTAACACTCACGTTGGTCCTGTCATTTTTTGCAACCAGGTATTTTTTATATATACTAACATCAGGTACTATTCACCTTCCTTGTCCTCGAGCTGCTTCTTGGCAAGGCCGAGCTCGTTCTCGGACCGCTCGAGGCTCTCCTTCAATGCATCGACCTCCGCAGTCAGTGCGGCAGAGGTCAGCAGCGCAGCCTGCATTCCCATATTGACATATTTATGTTAGACTCCTGCGTATATATTTTTAGATCCTCAGTCCGAATTTTCTTCCCGAACACCAAATTGAGCATTAGGGGCTACTGTCTATGCGGTAATATTTTTTACATATCTTAATACATACCTCGAAGCCTGTTAGAAGGCTGGCACAGGCTTCTGTCAGCCCGCTCTTGGCGGACTGAACCTTCTTGACCACTGCACTCATAATAGTGCGGTGCTCCTCGTCGATGGAGGCGCCTTTAAGCACCTCCAGCAAATTGTCCGGTGCCTCCGGTTGGACGGGGGTCACCGGCGTCGTAGGCTTGCCCTTCTTACGAGGGGGCCGCCTGCCGGACTCCGGAACCACTGAAGGTTCCGGTGCGGCGTCCGGTCCAGGGCCGGACTTGGGGCCCTTTGGGGTTTTATCCCCTTGGCGCCTGGAATCCGGAAGGTCGCCTTGCGGCGCCTCCGGGGCTACCTCCTCCTGGCTCGTCCCCTTTTGGGACCCCACCTCGGTGTCGTCCATAGGACGAGGGGAGGTAGCGGTCGGAAGTGAAAGACTGTTCACGTTCGACGAATCCAGGGACCCGCTCGACGAAGCGTCGAGCTGGGCCTTGGGCGGACCGCATGATTATGTTCGGCGTTAGAAGATACTATGCCGTAAAGGAACACCGTGAGTTATTCTGATATCCGGATACTTACAATTTCGCCAGGGGCTTGGCCCTGGATGGCCACTCCTCTTCGCTGTCGTCGGCGTTGGTGGAGAAGTCCGGGAGAAGGGTTTTTCCCTTCTTGTACCCTTCGCCCCCCTAGTCGGGGTGGCCTTCCTTTTCTTTCCTTCCCCCGTTGGAGGGGGAGAGGCCTCTTCTTCCTCCTCCTCGCCTTCGTGGGAGGAGCGCGTTTCAGAATCCTTGGACGAGGAATCTGACACTACCAGGCGCCGGGAACTCTTTCGAGTCCCTGTGGCTTTCTTCTGGGCCTTCTTCTCTGGCACCCCGTGAGGTGCCGGGACCAGCAGCTTTGCCAAGCGGGCATCTGCCGGACCTTCGGGCGAAGGAGCTGGACAGTCGATCTGTCCAGACTTCTTCTGTCGGTCCTGTCAAAGGAACGGGAGCTTAGATCCTGCATAGGGTCAAACTATAAAAAACAAATATCCTGTGAGGGGCAAAATAAACTCACCGCGCTGGCTGGGCGCTTCGTGCAGAATCCGCGATCCTCGGTAGTGGGAGGATGAACCTCGGAGCCCTTGAATAGCACCTTCCAGGCATCTTCGTGCGTTGTGTCAAAAAGCCTGGACAAAGTTTGGTGCTGGGCCGGGTCGAATTCCCACAAGTTAAAAGCCCGTCGTTGACACGGGAGGATGCGGCAGAAGAGCATGACCTGGACTACGGTGACGAGTTTAACCTTCTTGTCCATCAGGTTTTGGACACAAGTTTGGAGTCCGGTCACCTCTTCCGAATTACCCCACGACAGGCCCATCTCTTTCCAAGAGGTGAGCCGTGTGGGGATGCCAGATCGGAATTCGGGGGCCGCTGCCCATTCAGGGTCGTGCGGCTCGGTGATGTAGAACCACCCCGATTGCCACCCCTTGATGGTCTCCACAAAGGAGCCCTCGAGCCATGTGACATTGGGCATTTTGCCCACCATGGCGCCTCCGCACTCTGCTTTCCGGCCGCCCACTACCTTCGGCTTGACATTGAAGGTCTTTAGCCATAAGCCGAAGTGGGGCTTAATGCGGAGGAAGGCCTCGCAGACGACGATAAACGCCGAGATGTTGAGGATGAAGTTCGGGGCCAGATCGTGGAAGTCCAGGCCATAGTAGAACATGAGCCCCCGGATGAATGGGTGGAGTGGGAAGCCCAGTCCGCGGAGGAAATGGGGGAGGAACACCACCCTCTCATGTGGCCTAGGGGTGGGGATGAGCTGCCCCTCGTCTGGGAGCCGGTGCGCGATGTCATTGGACAAGTATCCGGCCTTCCTCAACTTTTTGATGTGCCCCTCCGTGACGGAGGAGGCCATCCACCTACCTCCAGCTCCGGACATGACTGGAGAAGGTTGAGCTGGTAAGTGCGGGCTTGGGCGTTGGAGGTGCCCGGATTAGGGGGTGTCCGGATGACCGGACTAGGACCTTTGGCCGGACTCCTGGACTATGAAGATACAAGATTGAAGACTTCGTACCGTGTCCGGATGGGACATTCCTTGGCGTGGAAGGCAAGCTTGGCGATACGGATATGTAGATTTCCTCCCATTGTAACTGACTCTATGTAACCCTAGCCCTCTCCGATGTCTATATAAACCAGGGGGTTTTAGTCCATAGGACGAACAACAATCATACCATAGGTTAGCTTCTAGGGTTTAGCTTCTTTGATCTCGTGGTAGATCTACTCTTGTACTACCCATATCATCAATATTAATCAAGCAGGAGTAGGGTTTTACCTCCATCGAGAGGGCCCGAACCGGGGTAAAAACATCGTGTCCCTTGTCTCCTGTTACCATCCTCCTAGACGCACAGTTCGGGACACCCTACCCGAGATCCGCCGGTTTTGACACCGACAATGGGCATCAGCCCACAACTGGGCGTAGCGAGGGGTCGGACGCCCCGTGGGCGTCTGACGTCCGGAGGCTCGGGACGTCCCGATCCTCCGTAAGTCTTCGGACGTCCGTAGATTCGGTTCTGTTGCCGGTTGCTCGATCGTCCGGTCTACCTCGGATTTCCATAGTTTTGGTTCTGTTGGGGAAGTGTCGGACATACGGAGGGACTCGGTCATCCGGAGCCTGGGAGTTGTCGGACGACCGGGCTGGGCCGGTCGTCCGGAGCCTGTAGCTCTGGCTGGCCTCTCTTCCCTTGGTTGTAACGACCTCCAGGGGTTGGATGTCCGGGCTGGGCCGGTCGTCCAGAGCCTGTAGCTTCCGTGGCATCTCTCCTTCTTGTCCATCCCGCTTGGTGTCCTCGCCTTATTGGCCATTGAGTGTAGCTGTTCCGTGGCTCTCCTCCAAGCACCTGATCACACATAGAGTCTTCGCATGAGGTATTAGCCATGTCTCGTAAGTAGAGAGTGGAAGTTCGGAGAGGAGCGAGTTCACCTTATCTTTGGTGGCCTTTGCTCGAGCTCTTGTCATGGGTCCAAGTGGTGCCGTGGGAGAGGTAGACACGTCCATGGGGATGATCGTGGGATGCTCCGCATCAAAGCCTATGATGGGATTACTCACGCACGGCGGTGAGCATCATGAAATTGGTGATGGAGGATGGTTGGTGATGACGATGGCGACGGATTACCCTCTCCGGAGCCCCGAACTGACTCCAGATTAGCCCTCCCGAGGAAGATTAGGGCTTGGCGGCGGCTCCGTATCGTAAAACGTGATGAATCCTTCTCTTTGATTTTTTTCTCTCGAAAGTGAATATATGGAGTTGGAGTTGAGGTCGGTGGAGGTCCAGGGGACCCACGAGGCAGGGGGCGCCCTGCACCCTCGTGGACAGGGTGTGTGCCCCCTTACGCTGATTCTTTCGCCAATATTTTTTATTAATTCCAAAACGTGTTTCCGTGGATTTTCAGGTCATTTCGAGAACTTTTATTTATGCACAAAAATAACACCATGGCAATTCTGCTGAAAGCAGCGTCAGTCCGGGTTAGTTCCATTCAAATCATGCAAGTTAGAGTCCAAAACAAGGGCAAAAGTATTTGGAAAAGTAGATACATTGGAGACGTATCAACTCCCCCAAGCTTAAACCTTTGCTTATCCTCAAGCAATTCAGTTGACAAACGGAAAGTGATAAAGAAAAAACTTTTACAAACTCTATTTGATCTTGTTGTTGCAAATATGTAAAGCCAGCATTCAAGTTTTCAGCAAAGATTATGAACTAACCATATTCACAATAACGTTTAGGTCTCATGTTTACTCATATCAATGGCATAATCAACTAACGAGCAATAATAATAAATCCCGGATGACAACACTTTCTCAAAACAATCGTAATATGATATAACAAGATGGTATCTCGCTAGCCCTTTTTGAGACCGCAAAACATAAATGCAGAGCACCTCTGAAGATCAAGGACTGACTAGACATTGTAATTCATGGTAAAATAGATCCAGTCATACTCAATGTAAATTAATAGCAATGCATGCAAATGACAACAGTGCTCTCCAACTGGTGCTTTTTAATAAGAGGATGATGACTTAACATAAAAGTAAATAGATAGGCCCTTCGCAGAGGGAAGCAGGGATTTGTAGAGGTGCTAGAGCTCGAGTTTTGAAACAGAGATAAATAATATTTTGAGTGGCATACTTTCATTGTCAACATAACAACCAAGAGATCTCGATATCTTTGATGCTACATACATTATAGGCGGTTCCCAAACAGAATGATAAAGTTTATACTCCCCCACCACCAATGAGCATCAATCCATGGCTGGCCCGAAACAACGGGTTTCGTCCAACTAACAACAATCCCGGGGAGTTTTGTTTGCATTTATTTTGATTTGATTTGAGCATGGGACTGGGCATCCCGGTTACCGGCCATTTTCTCGTGAATGGTGAACGGAGTCCACTCATCGTGAGAATAACCCACCTAGCGTGGAAGATATAGACAACCCTAGTTGATACATGACCTATTCGAGCATACAAAGCAGAATTTCATTTGAAGGTTTAGCGTTTGGCACATACAAATTTACTTGGAACGGCAGGTAAATACCGCATATAGGAAGGTATGGTGGACTCATATGGAATAACTTTGGGGTTTATGGAAGTGGATGCACAAGCAATATTCCCGCTTAGTACAAGTGAAGGCTAGAAAGAAACTGGGAAGCGACCAACTAGAGAGCGACAACAGTCATGAACATGCATTCAGATTAACCAACATTGAGTGCAAGCATGAGTAGGATATAAATCACCATGAACATAAATATCGTGGAGGCTATGTTGATTTTGTTTCAACTACATGCGTGAACATGTGCCAAGTCAAGCCACTTGAATCATTCAAAGGAGGATACCACCCTATCATACCACATCACAACCATTTTAATAGCATGTTGGCACGCAAGACAAACCATTATAAACTCCTATCTAATTAAGCATGGCATGAGCAACTATAATCTCTAATTTTCATTGCAAACATGTTTCATTCATAATAGGCTGAATCAGGAACGATGACCTAATCATATTTACAAAAACAAGATAGGTCGAGTTCATACCAACTTCTCTCATCTCAATCATTTCATCATATATCGTCATTATTGCCTTTCACTCGCACGACCAAACGGTGTGGATAATAATAATAGTGCACATGCATTGGACTAAGCTAGAATCTGCAAGCATTCAATTCAAAGGAGAAGACAAGGTAATATGGGCTCTTGGCTAGATTCATTATGAGAGCCACTCAACATTTTCATCGTGGTCTTTTCATCTCGACCCCTAAAGAAAAGAAAAGAACTAAAACTATTTACACGGGAAAGCTCCCAACAAGCAAAAGAAGAACGGAAAATATTTTTGGGTTTTCTTTTAATATTACTACTACAACCATGGAAAGTAAACTAGCTAAAGGATACAACTAATTTTTTTTGGTTTTTCTTAAGGTTTTTCAAACACACAAGAAGAAAGCAAGAAAAGAAAATAAACTAGCATGGATAATACAATGAAAAAGTATGAGCACCGACAATTAGAATGAGTGTGTGAACATGAATGTAATGTCGGTGAGAAATACGTACTCCCCCAAGCTTAGGCTTTTGGCCTAAGTTGGTCTATGCCCATGGATCGAAGCTACTCTCTGCGGTGTACTGAGGAGGGTCGTCGGGGTGCCACTGGTTAGCGAGCTCCTCCGGATCCCATTGATAAAAAGACTATCGATATGGGTCAAGTGGTGGCTCTGGCTCTGGCTCTAGAACTTGTGTCAGTTTCCAGTATGCATAAATGGCCTCGGGCAAGATGAGGTACGTGCCTGAAAGTATGTTAAACAAAGAGGGTGCAAGCAAGGTAATAGTCTCACAATGAGTTTTAGCAAATATCAAGTTATACTTAAGCATCTTCTTATTATTTTTAACAATAAAATCATGTGCTACCACACTCTTATAGTCTAGAAAAATAGTGGGCAACAACTCTTCCTCTTTCTCATAGTGCCTAATAGGTATCTCAAAGTGTTTAGCAAGGCATGCATCAAAGATACCTCCGAAGATGGGGCCCTTTGTACGTCAGACTTAACCGTTTAGCAACAATAGCGCCTAAACTGAAGGTTGTATCACGAAACAAAGCATGGCGCAAAATAACAAGGTCGGGAGCACTAAGGTTTCCACTATTCCCGCGACCAATTAAGCATCTACTAGCAAATATCACAAAGTAACGTAGAACAGGAAAATGTATACTGGTAGTTATTGCATCTGAAACTTTCCTAGTTTCCCCTACAGCAATCCTATCAATAAATCCATCCACATCACTAGGATGTGGTTCCTCGATGCTGCCCACAAAGGGCATCTTGCAAACCAAACAAAAATCATGGAGTGACATCTCCTTAACCTCATCATATAAGTGAAACTCCACTGAAGGTGGTGATTTCTTAGCATGGAAGTAAAAGTTTTGCACGAAAATATTAGTGAGTAGGGATACTGTTCGCGCTGGTCGTGGAGGAAGTCGGTGAGGCCTGCATTCTCAGCCAAATAATAAAAGTCATCGTAAACTTTGGCGGCCCTCAAGAACGCATCACAAGGCCATTCACACGGCCGGACCTCCATGGTGCGAGGAAGATTGTACTTGGGCTTTTTATTCTCCTCATTCTGCTTATCCTTCGAGCTTCGGCTCGAGGAGCCCCTCACCAATCTCTTCATCATTTCTTCCTCTGAAAAATTTCTGAAATTTTTAGTGACTCAAAATAAAAGTGAACCAAACTCAGCAAGATTGATAGCAACTACTCCCACAAGTGCCTACAGGCTATATCATGCATTAAAACTACTTTGGACCATATAAATTTGACATGCAAGCTCAAGAACAGGGTCACCTCAGTAGCAAAAATTTGCAATAAATAAAGCACTAAAACAAAAACTAATTGGACCATTGGAGGAGTCACATACCGAAGAACAATCCCCCAAAACAGTTTTGTGAATGGAGCTATGAGCAAGGAGATCAAAAATGGCAGCAAGATGAGCTAGAACATGGGTTTGAGCTATGGGAAGATTTTTTCTGGAGGAAGACGAAGTGTGTGGGTGCTGGAATAAGTGGAGGGGGGCCACATGGGGCCCACGAGGTAGGGGGCGCGCCCCAGGGTCCCCCTGGTGTGTTCTGAGTGCCAGAAATTCTTAAATATTCTACAAAAAATCATACTTCGTTTTCAGGGTATTTGGAGAACTTTTATTTTTGGGGTATTTTTTATTGCATGGATAATTCAGAAAACAAACATAAAATAATATTTTTGCTTTATTTATTCTAGATAACAGAAATTAAAGAGTGGGTACAGGGAGTTGTGCTTTCTAACTTCACCCATCTCATGCTCATCAAAAGGAATCCACTAACAAGGTTGATCAAGTCTTGTTAACAAACTTCTTCCGAATAACATGAAACCGGAGAACTTTTGAATAACACTAGGTTACCTCAACGGGGATATGCATGTCCCCAACAATAATAATATCATATTTATTTTTGACAGTAGGAAGAGGGAATTCAAAACCTCCAATAGTAATCGTTGAAATTTTTCCAATAGAATTGATACTATGAACTTGAGGTTGTTTCTTCAGAAAGTGTACCGTATGCTCATTACCATTAACATGAAAAGTGACATTGCCTTTGTTGCAATCAATAACAGCCCCTACAGTATTTAGAAAAGGTCTACCAAGGATGATCGACATACTGTCGTCCACGGGAATATCGAGAATAACAAAGTCCGTTAAAATAGTAACATTTGCAACCACAACAGGCACATCCTCACAAATACCGACGGGTATAGCAGTTGATTTATCGGCCATTTGCAAAGAGATTTCCGTAGGTGTCAATTTATTCAAATCAAGTCTACGATATAAAGAGAGAGGCATACACTAACACCGGCTCCAAGATCACATAAAGCGGTTTTAACATAGCTTCTTTTAATGGAGCATGGTATAGTTGGTACTCCTGGATCTCCTAGTTTCTTTTGTATTCCACCCTTAGAAGTATAATTAGCAAGCATGGTGGAAATTTCAGCTTCCGGTATCTTCCTTTTATTTGTAACAATATCTTTCATATACTTAGCATAAGGATTTATTTAAAGCACATTAGTCAAACGCATACGCAAAAAGATAGGTCTAATCATTTCAGCAAAGCGCTCAAAATCCTCATATTCCTTTTTGTTGGATGGCTTAGGAGGAAAAGGCATGGGTTTCTGAACCCATGGTTCTCTTTCTTTACCGTGCTTCCTAGCAACAAAGTCTCTCTTATCATAACGTTGATTCTTTGATTGTGGGTTATCAAGATCAACAGTAGGTTTAGTCTCTACATCATTGTTATTACTAGGTTGAGCATCAACATGAACATCATCATTAACATTATCACTAGGTTCATGTTTATTACCAGATTCTATTTCAGCATCAGAAATAGAAATATCATTGGGATTCTCAGGTGTGTCAACAACAGGTTCACTAGAAGCATGCAAAGTCCTATCATTTTTCTTTTTCTTTTTCTTAGAAGGACTAGGTGCATCAACATTAGTTCTCTGAGAATCTTGCTCAACTCTCCTAGGATGGCCCTCAGGATACAAAGGTTCCTGAGTCATTCTACCACCTCTAGGCATGACTCTAACATCATTATCATGGTTCTTATTATTTAATTCATCGAGCAAATCATCGTGTGCTTTAAGCACTTGTTATCCTTGAGTGGTAACCATGGATGCATGTTTACTAATAAGATTAAAGTCACCTTTAATTTTAGACATATAATCACTCAAATGTTCAATCATATAAGCATTACGTTTCAATTGTCTACCAACATAAGCATTGAAGTTTTCTTGTTTAACAATAAAATTATCAAACTCATCCAAGCATTGGCCAGCAGACTTATAACGAGGGATATCACCTTCATCAAATCTATAGAGATAATTTACCTTTACTACCTGTGTCGAGTTATTAAGACCATGTATTTCTTCAATAGGTGGTAAATTCTTAACATCTTCAGCTTTAATACCCTTTTCTTTCATAGATTTATTTGCCTCTTGCATATCTTCAGGACTGAGGAATAGAATACCCCTTTTCTTTGGAGTTGGCTTAGGAGTTGATTCAGGAAGTGTCCAATCATTATCATTGCTCAGTATATTATTTAATAGCAACTCAGCTTGCTCAACAGTTCTTTCCCTCCAAACACAACCAGCACAACTATCGAGGTGGTCTCTGGAAGCATCGGTTAGTCCATTATAAAAGATATCAAGTATTTCATTTTTCTTAAGAGGATGATCAAGGAAAGCATTAAGTAATTGGAGAAGCCTCCCCCAAGCTTGTGGGAGACTCTCTTCTTCAGTTTGCACAAAATTATATATTTCCCTTAAGGCAACTTGTTTCTTATGAGTGGGGAAATATTTAGCAGAGAAGTAATAAATCATATCCTGGGGACTACGCACACAACCAGGAGCAAGAGAATTAAACCATATCTTAGCATCACCCTTTAATGAGAACATAAATAACTTAAGGATATAGTAATAACGAATTTTTTCCTCATGAGTAAATAGGGTGGCTATATCAATCAATTTAGTAAGGTGTGCCACAACAGTTTTAGATTCATAGCCATAAAAAGGATCAGATTTAACCAAAGTAATTAACTTAGGATCGACAGAGAAATCATAATCCTTATCAGTAATACAGATAGGTGAAGTAGCAAAAGCAGGGTCATATTTCATTCTAGCATTCAGAGGCTTTTCTTTCAGCTTAGCTAACAGTTTCTTAAGATCATATCTATCTTTGCAAGCAAAAAGGTCTCTAGCAGTTTCTTCATCCATAACATAACCCTCAGGTACATCAGATAATTCATATCTAGGGGGAGAATCTTCATCATCACTTTCATCAATATCATCAGTTTCATCAATATCATCAGTTTCAGTAATTTCATTCTCTCTAACCCTAGCAAGTTGTCCATCCAGAAATTCACCTCATGGCACAATACTATCAAGCATAGAAGTAGTATCATCATAAGCATCATGCATAGCAAAAGTGGCATCATCAATAACATGCGACATATCAGAATCAATAGCAGGTGTAGGTGTAGGTGTCACAAATTTACTCATAACAGAAGGTGAATCAAGTGCACAGCTAGATGGCAGTTCCTTACCTCCCCTCGTAGTTTAGGGGGAAATCTTGATTCTTTCGTCTTTCAAGTTCCTCATAGTGATCAGCAGATATAAATCCCAAGTGACTCAAAGAATAGAGCTATGCTCCCCGGCAATGGCGCCAGAAAATAGTCTTGATTACCCACAAGTATAGGGGATCGCAACAGTTTTCGAGGGTAGAGTATTCAACCCAAATTTATTGATTCGACACGAGGGGAGCCAAAGAATATTCTCAAGTATTAGTAGCTGAATTGTCAATTCAACCACACCTGAAAGACTTAATATCTGCAGCAAAGTATTTAGTAGCAAAGTAGTATGGAGGTAACAGTAACCGTGGCAAAAGTAATAGTAGTAGTTTTGTAACAATCATAATAGTGGCAACAGAAAAGTAACTAAGCAAAGATCAATATGTGAAAATCTCGTAGGCAATGGATCAGTGATGGATAATTATGTCAGATGCAATTCATCATGCAACAGTTATAACATAGGGTGATACAGAACTAGCTCCAGTTCATCAATATAATGTAGGCATGTATTCCAAATATAGTCATACGTGCTTATGGAAAAGAACTTGCATGACATCTTTTGTCCTACCCTCCCGTGGCAGCGGGGTCCTATTGGAAACTAAGGGATATTAAGGCCTCCTTTTAATAGAGTACCAGACCAAAGCATTAACACTTAGTGAATACATGAACTCCTCAAACTACTGTCATCACTGGGAGTGGTCCCGATTATTGTCACTTCGGGGTTGCCGGGTCATAACACATAGTAGGTGACTATTGACTTGCAAGATAGGATCAAGAACTCACATATATTCATGAAAATACAATAGTTCAGATATGAAATCATGGCAGTCATGCCCTAGTGACAAGCATTAAGCATGGCAAAGTCATAGCAACATCAATCTTAGAACATAATGGATACTAGGGATCAAACCCTAACAAAACTAACTCGATTACATGGTAGATCTCATCCAATCCATCACTGTCCAGCAAGCCTACGATGGGATTACTCATACACGGCGGTGAGCATCATGAAATTGGTGATGGAGGATGGTTGATGATGACGATGGTGACGGATTCCCCTCTCTGGAGCCCTGAACGGACTCCAAATCAGCCCTCCCGAGGAAGATTAGGGCTTGACGGCGGCTCTGTATCGTAAAACGCGATGAATCCTTCTCTCTAATTGTTTTCTCCCCGAAAGTGAATATATGGAGTTGGAGTTGAGGTCGGTGGAGGTCCAGGGGGCCCATGAGGCTGGGGGTGCGCCCTCCACCCTCGTGGACAGGGTGTGGGCCCCCTTAAGCTGATTCTTTCGCCAATATTTTTTATTAATTCCAAAACGTGTCTCCGTGGATTTTTAGGTCACTCCGAGAACTTTTATTTCTGTACAAAAATAACACCATGGCAATTCTGCTGAAAACAGTGTTAGTCCGGGTTAGTTACATTCGAATCATGCAAGTTAAAGTCCAAAACAAGGGCAAAAGTGTTTGGAAAAGTAGATACGTTGGAGACGTATTAGCATCATATACAACTCTCCTTTAAGAAATCCATTAAGGAATGCAATTTTGATGTCCATTTACTAGATTTCATAATTATAAAATGTGGCAATTGCTAACATGGTTCGGACTTACTTAAGCATCACTACGGGTGAGAAAGTACCATTGCAGTCAACCCCTTGAACTTGTCGAAAAACCTTTTGCGACAAGTCGAGCTTTATAGACAGTAACATTACCATCAGCGTCAGTCTTCTTCTTGAAGATCCATTTATTCTCAATGACTTCCCAAGCATCGGGCAAGTCCACCAAAGTCCATACTTTGTTCTCATACATGGATCCTATCTCAGATTTCATGGCCTCAAGCCATTTATCGGAATCTGGGCTCATCATAGCTTCTTCATAGTTTGTAGGTTCGCCATGGTCTAATAACATGACTTCCAGGACAGGATTACCATACCACTCTGGTATGGAACATGCTCTGGTCGACCTACGAGGTCCAGTAGTAACTTGATCTGAAGTTTCATGATCATCATCATTAGCTTCCTCTCTAGTTGGTGTAGGCATCACGGGAACAGTTTTCTCTGATGTGCTACTTTCCAATTCGAGAGAAGATACAGTTACCTCATCAAGTTCTACTTTCCTCCCACTCACTTCTTTCAAGAGAAACTCTCTATAAAGGACCCATTCTTGGCAACAATGATCTTGCCTTCGGATCTATGGTAGAAGGTGTATCCAATAGTTTCCTTAGGGTATCCTATGAACATGCACTTCTCCAATTTAGGTTTGAGCTTATCAGGCTGAAGCCTTTTGACATAAGCGTCGCATCCCCAAACTTTAAGAAATGGCAGCTTAGGTTTCTTTCCAAACCATGGTTCATATGGTGTCGTCTCAACGGATTTAGACGGTGCTCTATTTAACGTAAATGCGAGTGTCTCTAATGCATAACCCCAAAATGATAAAGGCAAATCGGTAAGAGACATCATAGAACGCACCATATCTAATAAAGTACGGTTAAGATGTTTGGACACACCATTACGTTGTGGTGTTCCAGGTGGCGTGAGTTGTGAAAAAATTCCACATTATTTTAAATGAAGGCCAAACTCATAACTCAAATATTCACCTCCATGATCAGATCGTAGAAACTTTATTTTCTTGTTACGATCATTCTCTTATTCACTATGAAATTCTTTGAACTTTTCAAATGTTTCAGATTTGTGTTTCATTAAGTAGATATACCCATATCTACTCAAATCATCTGTAAAGGTTAGAAAATAACGATACCCGCCGTGTGCCTCAACACTCATCAGACCGCATACATCGGTATGTTTTATTTCCAATAAGTCATTAGCTCGCTCCATTGTTCCGGAGAACGAAGTTTTAGTCATCTTGCCGATGAGGCATGGTTTGCAAGTATCAAATGATTCATAATCAAGTGATTCCAAAAGTCCATCTGCATGGAGTTTCTTCATGCGCTGTACACCAATATGACCTAAACGGCGGTGCCACAAGAATGTTGCACTATCATTATCAACTTTGCATCTTTTGGCATCAATATTATGAATATGTGTATCACTACGATCGAGATTCAATAAACCATTCACATTGGGTGTATGACCATAGAAGGTTTTATTCATGTAAGCAGAACAACAATTATTCTTTGACCTAAATGAATAACCGCATTACAATAAACATGATCTAATCATATTCACGCTCAACACGAACACCAAATAACGTTTATTTAGGTTCAACACTAATCCCGAAGGTAGAGGGAGTGTGCGATGGTAATCGTGTCAACCTTGGAATTACTTCCAACACACATCGCCACCTCACCCTTAACTAGTCTCTGTTTATTCTGCAACTCATGTTTCGAGTTACTAATCTTAGCAACTGAACTGGTATCAAATACCTAGGGGTTACTACGAACACTAGTAAGGTGCACTTCAATAACATGTATATCAAATCTACCTTTGTTCACTTTGCCATCCTTCTTATCCGCCAAGTATTTGGGGCAGTTCCACTTCTAGTGACCATTTCCTTTGCAATAGAAGCACTCAGTTTCAGGCTTAGGTCCAGCTTTGGGCTTCTTCATGGGAGCGGCAACTTGCTTGCCATTCTTCTTGAAATTCCCTTTCTTTCCCTTGCCCTTTTTCTTGAAACTAGTGGTCTTATTAACCATCAACACTTGATGCTTTTTCTTTGATTTCTACCTCCGCTGATTTCAGGATTGCGAAGAGCTCGAAAATGGTTTTAATCATTCCTTGCATATTATAATTCATCACGAAGCTCTAGTAGCTTGGTGATAGTGACTGGAGAACTCTGTCAATCACTACTTATCTCGAAGATTAACTCCCGCTTGATTCAAGAGATTGTAGTACTCAGACATTCTGAGCACATGCTCACTGGCTAAACTATTCCCCTCCATCTTGTAGGCAAAGTACCTGTCAGAGGTCTCATACATCTCAACATGGGCATTAGTCTGAATTACCAATTTCAAATCTTGGAATATATCATATGTTCCAGGGCATTCAAAAACGTCTTTGGAGCCTCGATTCCAAGCCTTAAATCATGGCGCACTAAACTATCAAGTAGTCAACATATCGAGCTTGTCAAACATTCATAACATCTGCATCAGCTCCTGCAACAGGTCTGTTACCTAGCGGTGCATCAATGACATAATTTTTCTGTGCAGCAATGAGGATAATCCTCATATCATAGACCCAGTCCACATTATTGCTACCATCATCTTTCAACTTAGTTTTTTTCTAGGAGCATATCAAAAACAAGGGAGCTATATCGCGAGCTATTGATCTACAACATAAATATGCAAAACTATTAAGACTAAGTTCATGATAAATTAAGTTCAGTTAATCAAATTACTAATGAACTCTCACTTAAATTAACATCCCTCAAGTTATCTAAGTGACACATGATCAAAACCAACTAACCCATGTCCGATCATCACGTGAGATGGGGTAGTCATCAATGGTGAACATCTCTATGTTGATCATATCTACTATATGACTCACGTTCGACCTTTTGGTCTCCAATGTTCCGAGACCATGTCTGTACATGCTAGGTGATATGTCTCCAACGTATCTATAATTTTTGATTGTTCCATGCTATTATATTACTCGTTTTGGATGTTTATGGGCTTTACTATACACTTTTATATCATTTTTGGGACTAACCTACTAACCGGAGGCCCAGCCCGAATTGCTGTTTTTTTGCCTATTTCAGTGTATCGAAGAAAAGAATATCAAACAGAGTCCAAACGGAATGAAACCTTCGGGAGCAATCTTTTTGGAACAAACACAACCCAGGAGACTTGGAGTGGACGTCAAGAAGCAGCGGAGGCGGCCACGAGGCAAGAGGGCGCACCCTAGGGGGGTGGGCGTGCCCCCCACCCTCATGGGCCTCTCGTGGCTCCACCGACCTACTTCTTCCTCTTATATATATCTACGTACCCCGAAAACATCTAGGAGCACCACGAAACCCTATTTCCACCACCGCAACCTTATGTACCCGTGAGATCCCATCTTGGAGCCTTTTCCGGCGCTCCGCCGGAGGGGGAATTGATCACGGAGGGCCTCTACATCATCACCAAGGCCTCTCCTATGAGTTGTGAGTAGTTTACCACAGACCTTTGGGTCCATAGTTATTGGCTAGATGGCTTCTTCTCTCTCTTTGAAGCTCAATACAAAGTTCTCCTCGATCTTCTTGGAGATCTATTCGATGTAACACTTTTTGTGGCGTGTTTGTCGAGATTCGATGAATTGTGGGTTTATGATCAAGTTTATCTATGAGAAATATTTGAATCTCCTCTGAATTGTTTTATGTATGATTGGTTATCTTTGCAAGTCTCTTCGAATTGTCAGTTTGGTTTGGCCTACTAGATTGATCTTTCTTGCAATGGGAGAAGTGCTTAGCTTTGGGTTCAATCTTGCGGTGTCCTTTCCCAGTGACAGCAGGGGCAGCAAGGCACGTATTGTATTGTTGCCATCAAGGATAAAAAGATGGGGTTTATATCATATTGCTTGAGTTTATCCCTCTACATCATGTCATCTTGCCTAATGCGTTACCCTGTTCTTATGAACTTAATACTCTAGATGCATGCTGGATAGCGGTCGATGTGTGGAGTAATAGTAGTAGATGCAGGCAGGAGTCGGTCTACTTGTCACGGACGTGATGCCTATATACATGATCATGCCTAGATATTCTCATAACTATGCACTTTTCTATCAATTGCTCGACAGTAATTTGTTCACCCACCGTAATACTTATGCTATCTTGAGAGAAGCCACTAGTGAAACCTATGGGCCCCGGGTCTATCTTCCATCATATAAGTTTCCAATCTACTTTATTTTGCAATCTTTACTTTCCAATCTATATCATAAAAATATCAAAAATATTTATCTTATCTTATATCTCTATCAGATCTCACTTTCGCAAGTGGCCATGACTCCTGATGTGTTTTAATTCGAATCAGGTGTCAAGTTATCTACAACCGGACATTAACAAATTCCCATCTGCCACATAACTGCGGGCACGGCTTTCGAAAGTTTATACCCTGCAGGGGTGTCCCAACTTAGCCCATGATAAGCTCTCGCGATCAACGAAGGATATTCCTTCTCCCAGGAAGACCCGATCAGTCTCGGAATCCCGGTTTACAAGACATTTTGACAATGGTAAAACAAGACCAGCAAAGCCGCCCGATGTGCCGACAATCCCGATAGGAGCTGCACATATCTTGTTCTCAGGGCAACACCGGATGAGACATCCTACGAGTAAAACCAGACCTCGAGTTTCCTCGAGGGGGGCCCGCAGTCTACTCGGTTCGGACCAGCACTTAGAGAAGCACTGGCCCGGGGGGGGGGGCTAAAATAAAGATGACCCTCGGGCTCCGGAAACCCAAGGGAAAAAGGGTTAGGTGAGGCAAATGGTAAAACCAAGGTTGGGCCTTGTTGGAGGAGTTTTATTCAAAGCGAACTGTCAAGGGGGTCCCATAAATCACCCAACCGTGTAAGGAACGCAAAATCCGGGAACATAACACCGGTATGACGGAAACTAGGGCGGTAAGATGGAACAAAACACTAGGCATAAGGCCGAGCCTTCCACCCTTTACCAAGTATATAGATGCATTAATTAAATAAGAGATATTGTGATATCCCAACATAACCCCGTCCACCATGGAGCAACCTTCAACTTCACCTGCAACTAACAATGCTATAAGAGGGGCTGAGCAAAAGCGGTAACATAGCCAAGCAACGGTTTGCTAGGAAGGGCGAAAAGGTTAGAGGCTGACAAGGCAATTTGGGAGGCTTGAAGAGCAAAAGATAGGTAGCGCAGCATAGCGATAGAACGAAGCAACTAGCATAGCAATGATAGTAATGAGATCCAAGGTGGCGGTCATCTTGCCTGAAATCCCGCAAGGAAGAAGAACCAGTCCATGAAGAAGACGAACGGATGAAGCCGAACCAAGCGTAGACGAACGAATCCTCACGATCGCAACGAAACAGGAACTATCGAGAAGAAGCACAACCGGAAAGAAGCAAACAACAAGGTAAACACATAACACATAGACATGACATGATGCTCAACCAAGTATGATGCATGACAAAGCTAGATGAGTCTACTCAATGGCAAGAGATGATGCAAACAAGAGCAGCACATCAAGGCAAGTTTAAATGAGGCCGGAAACAACATATAACAAATCCGGTAAGTCCTCATATTCAAATTTAGACGTTGGTCCAGATCTGAACAAACATTAAGTTGAAGTTGTTAAACAGCAAGTTAAAGAGCACCAAGAGGATCTACACGAAATTCTAGTCAAGTTACATATAAAGTTCATTTGGTTCAGAGCTACGGCTTAGAAGATATGAGCAAAACAAGTTAAACATGGCATTGATGAAAAATGCATACAAACATCAAGCAAACACCTCAAAACAAGGATGCCACATGATAATATGAAACTACCTGCAAAATCAAGCAAGTTTCATATAGAGCACACTCAAAACGGAGCATCGGTTCAACACACACTCTATACAAGTTTAAAGGACAAGCTGTCCAAAACAGCAACTAGGCATATAGCTAACATCAAAACAATATGCTACATCATCTCAACGTGAAAATAAAAGGCATGGGCATGATGTACAGGTAATGCATGACAAAACATGAACACTAAGCTATCTCCAGAAATCAATAGAACATGCTTAAAATGACATGGCAAGATTGCAAATAATAACAAGTTCACAGACAACAGAATTCACAGGACATGGCAGAAATAACAGCAGGTTGCCATGTTTAGAGCTATTAAACAACATGCTACAGGAACTTATCATGGCAAACAAAGGCATGCCATGAATCTACTAATCGCATAGAACAAATGTCCCTTACTGACCATGAGCCAAAAGGGCACAGAAAATATGATGGCATCCATGTAAACATAGCAAGTGATATGACAGATTCATTCATGGCAGGAACAACAATAAGTAGGCATGTTGGTGAGCTTGAACCACTCACCACAGAGCAATACATGGCATGGCAAGGCAACCAACAGTAATAATACATGTTTATGAAGCTAAGCATGGCAAGAACAAGTTCATAGCATGCTTGGATCACTAACAACAGTCATGGCAACATTGAACTTAATGTTAACAGGCTGACAGCAACATTATTTAGCAAGTTTGGAGCAAGATAACAACAAGTTACAGCAGGCTATAAATGCAACCAGGGGCATGAATGCATAGATCATAACATGTATAACAAAACCTCCTTAGTGAACATCTCCAGATTGTGCACAGAATGACTTGTCGAAGCAGGTTTACATAGCATCAGGATATAGCAGATTCAGACTAGCAAAACAGTAACAGCAAGTACCCTACTTAACAAGCTCTATGCACTCACTAAAAGAACCACAAAAATACAAGGATGGCACCACTGTGAAGATGGCATGATGTAGTTCAAAACACATGTAGAGCTCATGCTCATAGGATGCACACATCAAATGCAACAAAAATGACAAATCATCAAGTTATAACAGTTTCAGCAGGTTAATATCAATTAGCACTCTTGAAATGATGATTAGGGCATCAAGATGACCTCAAACAAACATGGCACAATGGATCGGAATGAAGAGCATCTCATGATGAACATTTTGATACATCACACGCACGAACTAGAGCAGTGTACAAGGGGATATGACATGTCAAAGTATGCATCAGAATGTCAGGGATTTCGGGGACTTAGCAGAAAAACAACCTCGGGGAGAAGGGTTGACCGCGGCACGGATTTTGAGGCGGCGGCGGATCTCGCCGGATCTCCGCCGGAGAAGACGGGGAAGACGACCAGAGCTCGGGGAGGAGGCCGGGAGGAGTCGCCGGCAGGCTCGGGGTCACCGGATCCGGTCCGGCCCGATCGGATCTGGGCACCGGAGGCGGGGCGGCGGCTCGTGGACGCCGGAGAAGGCGCGACTCCGGCAAGCTCTGCGGGAGGAGGAGGGAGGCAGGGGCGACGGGGCGAGGTCCTCGGGGTCGCCGGAGAAGGCGAGCAACGCCGGCGAATGGCGATGCCAGCCGGGAGACGGCACGGGGCGCGCGGCCCCGGGCGGCTGGAGGCGACGGGGCACACCGGGTGGCGGTGGCCGGAGGACGCGGCAACG